>NW_008584134.1:5415-59687 GCF_000691845.1 Merops nubicus | reverse complement strand
CAGTGTCCTGCTCCTGAGCCTCCTGCCCGCCCGCTTCCACAGCGAGACTGATGCTGGCAGCTGCCTCAGCACCTTCCAGAAGATACACGGTCAGAGACAGTCTCTTTCAGGCAACAGACTCACAAGAACCTTGAATGTACCTCCACAGGCGTACCCCACCCTCTGCTGCCAGGGATCTCCTCACGACAAGCGCCATAGTTGGCATTACAACAGAGAGCAAAGGTGTTCTTCCCACAACACAGTGGAGGCAGAAAGTGTGCAGGGACTAAACACGCACAATTTAAGTATGTGTGAATAGTACACAGGGCATGAAGGACAGAAGTAGGAAGAGGAAGATCAGGACAACAATGGGTTTTCCCTGACAGCATTTTGGAACAGAGCATCACTCAGTCATCTCAGACATTTAATCTCTGACACTAGAGACCTACAGAAAGCTTTAAAAATTAGCATTTTTGCTGCCTTTTTCTGACCATTTATATTTCTGCCATTGTCATGCCATCTTCCTCTGACCAACGTCAAAGCAGTCTGCGGTGAAGGGTGGGAAAACAGGTAACAACATTAGCAACACACAGCATTAAACTATCAGATGCCAACAGGACAGACAAAGAAGTGGCAAATAGTGGATATTTCCTTAATCCATTACTTACATACAACTGCCAACAGAGACACAATCCCACCTGCAGAAACTCCAGCTAACAATGAGTTCACACTATTTTGTGCTACTCAGGAGATACCACTTCAATTATTCCAGGGTAACTAGCGCTATGCATCACACCCACACAAGCAAACTACTTAAGCTCCCTGAGACTAGAGTCAACAAAGGTTCATAGGTACACTTCATCTTCAAGCAAATCATTTGGTCTAGCTGGAAAAGAGTAGACGAGTTTTCAAATATATTAACTCTTGCATAGCTCTGAAACAGCACACAAAGTAAGAAGCAGTTAATTATTTCATACTAACTAGATTGGCATCAGTAAGACCTTGATGTGAGGGGACAAATTAAAGTATCTCAGAGAGAGGTAGTAAGAGGAAGACATTTTGTACACACTGAATTTGAAAAAATTTAAGTCTGTGTGGATGGAAGGAATAACAACATGCAGTAAAATGTAGTTTCTCTGCAGAGCTTATCATGTTTGACATTAGCTAAACGCTTTTTTTCCAAAGCTTTGTCTTTGGTAGGCGGGATGATGACAGAGAGTTGACCATGACAGCAACTACTATGCCACTGTGGCAGAAAAAGACCACAAAATACTACAGCAATCCAGACAACTTTCTCCTCTACAGCTTCCTACCTGAAAGGGGATGTTCCTCTCTCATTTCCCTCTATCCACCAGTGAGACACACTGTATTTTTCATGACCTCCTAATTGTACCAGCTGCAAAGTTTGGAGTTTACAAACTACTATCCAGTGAAAGGAGTCATACAATACACTCTAGTTCTTGGCTGACAGGACTGTGGGTCAGTTTTTTTTAGTAAGGTTCCCAACACAACTGTGTTGCAATACAGAAGAGCGAGCCAGATACTTACAAACTGTTGAAAAAATTGTACAGACAAGTAAAAGAGAAAAAGTTCAAAGGACAAGCTGAGTTTAGACTAAACATAATACAGTCCTCCTTTTGACAATAAAGGTTAATATATCTTAAGCAAGTCCAACAACTAGATGGCTTGCTTTTCTTTCACATCTACATGCAAGAATGTAAGTTGTACTGCCTGTTTAGCTGTAGACTAAAAGAAGCAGTCACAGCCTGTGAACCTACCCATCTTCTGAAAACCAAAATCTGACACTTCTTGGATAACTTTTTTTCTTTGTCCCTCCACCCTTTGAGGTTTTTGTTTGGTTGGTTGGTTTTTGTTTGGTCGGGTTTTTTGTTTTCTTTTTTAAATCCCACCAGCAAGGGGTTCTGGACACCATTCTTACACAGAGCATAACTACTTGGCAGGCTCTATCAATTCCAAATCACATATATTGCTTTGAATAGTGGAAAGTCTTAGCTAGTCTATGTTTTTACTTGTGCATATGAATAGTTGAAATAATAAATTAAAAAATTCAGACCTTCAGAAAAAAAAATTCCAATGAATCCATAAATTTTGACACTTCCTGTTAAACCCACTTACCATCCATGAAACAAAGCCAAGGTCACAAGTGCTCTACCTGAACAGTTACAGCAGAGCAGGTGGAAAGCCTGGCAAAGAAAGCAAAACAGCACAACACAGTGTTTCTCTCCAGCTCCCTCACCCTCTCTCATTTCTCCTTCAGGAAGCCAAACATTTTCTGACAAAATCTTAAAGCAGCTCGCTCTGGTAGTAGTCCCACAGACACCCAGAGTACACCCAAGTGTGATGGAGTCCTCAGTAACCCCCTTCCTTTCAGACAGAACTACATGGTGAAGCTGCACCTCTCCACAGGTTTTTAAATAAATGACACTGGCTACTTTAACTGAACTTGGACATTTGCTTAGTGGTGAAGTGACTCACAGTTCTGCCTCCTAAATTTTCCTGCACTGTACGTACACTGAAGATGGGATTGTACAACCTTGAGAACTGACTAGGCAGTAATGCAAATTTGATCACACTGCATTTTTAGGAAAAGGGCAGAGTGGGTGGATTGAACTTCTCTGTGATTTTAGGAGAGATGTAAAATAAGAATTATGTAAAAATAGTAAGATTACTAAGCAATGAGAAGAAGAATGCCAAATGAGAGCAGGCAAGAAAATACAGACCTCCTGAAAACAGATAGGTCTAGAACAGAAATTTTTCTGCCCTTATTGATGTATTTAAACCTAAACTCAGTTTCATGTCAGACTGCTCATGTTTTGTTGTGCAATGCTCCGGGAAACCTTACAAAAAAGAGTTACACGGGATCAGCATGGAAAGCAGCTACTGAAGGAGTATGATAGAGGTCAATCAGTTGATCATTCAAAAGACCTTGACACATGGTAGGAGAATAACACCTCTGCCATGATGTGAATAGCTGTATAAGTAGGTAGAATAGGTCAAGAGGCACCCACAGACCCCTGGGCTGCTCACACTGACATACAATGTGCCACTGCCAGGCAATACCATCACCACCAATGTCACAGACTAACCTGTGACAGCCAGTATCAGTGCAAGGTTTTGCAGTGCTGGCAGTGACAGCTGGACCTGCCTGACAGTTCCTGAGCCATCAGTTAGGCTGATAGGTCTGGTAACACCATCAGGAACACTGGAGTAAACAAGTGGCCAAAGAACTGATCACACCAGGTGAACAAACTCAGTAGCCTGAGAGAATAGAGGCAACTGCATAGCTGGACCAAAAGTCCATTTTACTCAATCTCTTTCTTACCAAACACTTAGGTGGCACGAAAATAGATAAATCCTTCCCCTATCTTGCTCTCTTGGCCTCTAAAAATCATGGATTTCCCCAGGTAGGGGAACAGCATCCAAACCACCCAGTCCTTTCAAGATCTCAACACCAGTCCTGTGCAAATAGATCCCATAGTACCATGATGTGATACCTAAAAGTAGTGCTTGCTTTCTTGTACTTTATACTTGATTAATTTCACTGACTATCCTAATTAACGTTATTTCAAGGGTGAACAAATAAATAATCCTTATTCACTTTCTGCATACCGTTCATGATGTCACAGATTTCCAACATCTCTTAGTTATTTCACTTTTTCAGGTTGACTAATACTAGAATGCTTTAGGCACTTTCCTATCTCTTTGATCACACAAATTGTCCTTCTCCTTAGTTTTTCTTCTCCTACTACGTGCTTTTTGAGAGGGAGGAAAACCAAATACCAATTTTAAGAAGTGAAAAAAATACCCAATTCATGCAACAATGTAATGAAGGCTTTCTTAAAAGTCTAAAATGCTAGTCATATTTTTCCACATTGCCAAGTACATCACTGCTGTTTTAGGACACTCCAATCCTACAACTCCATGACATGTGTTACAAGAAATAAAAACTCTATTACTACAGTTCAGCCAAGCACCAGGACCAAGGAGTGAAAACTTGAAAGTAGCTTACAAGAATCTGAAATGCATTAAATTCAGTGGAGAAGTTACGACTTGTAGTAGCCTAATCAGAGTACTGATAAGAAATGAAGCAAACAAAGCTTCCTGGGCTAGTTCCCTTTATCAGTGAATGAGGCCTCACAGCAAACATCTTGACAGAGATGAAGTATAATAAGTATCACATAAGTCACGCTGGAGAGATACAGAAACCTCAAGAAGATAAAAGTCCTGCTTGGGCTGGTAGAGGAGGAAGACAGATCGGTTCATCTGAACAATTTTAACAACTTTCAGCACTGCTGTTATGTGCAAAGGATGATTTAATCATGTCTCCACAAGAATCTTTCTAGCTCTTCTCACGGCTCAAAGTGAACAGAACACATTAAAACTAATACTTTTAAATAAAAAGGTCTTTTTTTTCCAGCTCCTGTCAAGCACAGGTGAATCGCACCACCACAGAGGCCAGACCCTTGTTTTGGGACACCCTCCACCCATTCTGATATTCCATCACTTCCCAGAGGCCACAGCAGCCTTCTAGAAAGAGATGTTATCCCAGCCCCATTCCCCCCTTTAGCCAGCTGCACATCCGTAAAAACGTTCTTTGGCCATCTGATCAGATCTATGTCCCTGAGGAAAAGGCAGCAAGTTAGACAGAAACACTCCCAGCTCAGAATTGGGTAGTGGGTTGCTATCACGTTAAAATAGAAGAAAAAAAAAAAAAACCAAAAGCAAACCAAGCTATCTCAGGTGTCTGTTTTCCTGTTCTGCTTCCCACTTTTCCCACAGCCTTTTACCAAGCCCTCACCTTCACTTTTGCATATTTTACCTCTACTGAATCATTTTATCATTCGGTTTCCTCCTTCTCTACTGCTGAAGTCACTCGAAACAGAAAGGCAGCTGTCACCCATCACAACCACACTTGTGCCCCTTCATTAGTGAAAATTCTGCCACAGATGAGTGGCAATTCCCTGGTCAATACAAATCCAGGCACATGATTCTGAAGTATCTACACCTTGGACAACTTTTCTGCTTTCTCAGTAAAAACTGATTGTGTTTCTCCACTAGTTAATTTGCAAGCAAATCTTTCAAAGCAATAAAGAGATCACCAGAAAATAAAGGGCCCCAACAAAAACGACAAGCAGTTCAAAGCACTGGATAACAAAGGTAGTAACTCCTCCTGCTCTAAATGGAGAAGGTATTTTAAGGCACTTTTAAATAAGAATTTAGCTGTTGATATTCATGCAATATTCATATACTGCAGCTTCTACATGAAAAATATGCACATGTTCTCAACGAATTAAATTCCCTCTTTATCCCTCCCCCCACAAAATTTGGCTTTAGTTCCTTTGCAGGGGCACAAAGCAATGCTACATGTTACATACTTAACAGTTTATTCCCACTTGAATATGCTGCACTAAAACATGAAGTGACCCCCCACGCCAAATGACACCACAGTCAAAGCAACAGAGGACTCGGTGCCCCCCCCCCCCCCAAGCTGTGCGTGGGGCTGGAGGACAGAGAGCACCCGTGCTTGGGTAATGGGGCATTTCTGGGCAACAGGACATACAGAGGGACCTGCACACCCAGAAAGCTCTCCAGCTGAGTGAGGCCAAAGGGGCTCCCTGCAGCAGGGTTCCTTCCACCAAGACACTTTGTCCGGGGCAGCATCACTGCCACTTGAACAAGGTGGACACTGAGATGGGACACAAGCCCTGCAGGAACAGTGCAGGAGGGATGAGTGTTCATACAGAGCACCAAGCTCCAGGCAGCTAAGCAATTCTCATGTTTAAGATGGCAAGACATGCATGTTGCTGCATTTGAACTTTCCTTTGTGAGGATCTGCTTGGAAAGTGAGAAAAGATGTTGTTTAAAAGGTTACTGATGTTTAGGAAAAAGGAAGAAAGCCAAAAAAAACCCCACAGAAACCCACCACTCAGTTTCAGAGAGAGGTAGTTCATGCACTCCAACTGCCAAGAGGAAAATTTGACATTATTGTAAAGAAACAGTGAGTCACAGCCAACAGCTCAGTGCTTTAGCTCTAAATCTCAGCTAGAAAACAATATGGCAGCAGTTGAAATGTACTGAAACTATGAAGCGACAGGTCCAGAAGGAAGCACCAAAGAGGGTTGACTTGAAGACTCTTTATATTGAATGCTGTGGTCAGAAGAGAAGTTTAAAGAAGAGGATGCACGATGCTGTGAGCAGGGAGGATGTTCAGAGGACACTCAGTAGAAGCAGAGGCAGAGGTTTCATGGAATTTGCTCTAGATGCTGTCTGAAGCCACAGGAAGGATTCGAATCAACTGGTAACTTCGTATCAGACAGAAAACAGAGATCAGTAATTAAGAAATAGGTCATGGTGATGATAGCAAGCCTGCAGAGAAAGCCATTCCAGATGCACGTGCCTTATTGATGGAGACTGCATAACCAAACCTCTGCTAAAAGGGGATGCTGATGGGCAGGACAGCCTCCGTCACTAGCTCCTGTGAAACTTATCCTGGGGAAAGGGAGATAAGTGACTCCCAGAGAGATCTCCCCCACCTTTTTCCAGCTGCTAAAGCAGCCTATCTGCAATGTGAATATTTGGAGTCATGGGGAAGAAGGAAGGAAAGAACATGAAGACAAGGGGATGGGGGATTCTTGTAGCCAAAAACAGGCAACACGTGACTACTGACAGGCTTCTGACAGAGCAGCGCATATACGTGGAAAAAACAGAGAAGTCTCTGGGACCATGACAGGCTTTTCAGGATCAGGCCTTGCTGCTAAACACACTTTAGGAACAAGCTAAGATAGGTATCAACTGGACAGGAGAAGAGGTCCCAGTTGCAACGATTATATCTGTCCTCCTTTACCATTTACGTGTAAACTGGCTACACGTTTTTCTTTTGTGCTGGGGAAAACGTCCAACACTGTGCAAACGCAATGGCAAATTCTTGCAGACACAACTGGATGCCTCCTGACAAGGGTGAAACACATACTGAGACTGAACAAAAACCTAACAGCTACTGCTTGTATTATTAAGCCATATGTGGCTTTGATCTCGGAGGAGATGTAACTGATGTTGAGATACCAATTGCTGCTTTGTTTTGAGTAAGATTTGCCTGGGTCAAGGTTTTGGGTGGGTTTTCTTGGGTTTTGTTTGGTTGGGTTTTTTTCTTTGTTTGTTTTGTTTTGTTTTTCCTAAGAGCAATTTAGGGCTCTGAAGTAACTGCATTCCCCTTGAAGATTTTACACTAGAGCATTCTGGTTTTATTCCTTCATTTATTGGAATTGACAGGTTGCACTGCCATCCTGTAATACTAGAAAGCATTTGTCAAAACACCAAACCAGGTAAGGAGTAGTGTCAAAACCAAAAGCAACTGCTCAGATGCCTGAAGTTCAACGCAAGCTGTATATCCACAGACCTCTGTGACTTGTCCACGATGGTACAATGGCAGTTGGTCAAAGAAATTCACTGCAGCAGTGGTCTTCATATTACAAATCAGGTCAGTATTTTTAAGTTCGTAGGAGATGTATTCCTAAATTTATATTTCTTCAAGGCAGCAATACAAATGAAAGGTAGAAAAAAAAGTGGTGCAGGAATCAAAAACCTAAGCTCGGTAATTGTCCTTACACAAAAGGAGAATACTTTGGAAAATAAGGGGGGAAAAAAAAGTGAACAGCTTCTAAATTAGAGGGTATTTGGAGTTCAAGGTGTTGCTTCATAGGCCAAATTAATAGTTCCTAAGAGGAGAGGAGCTGTTCTCTCTTCACATCTCTTTCTACCTTGGACTCTGACTCATCTGATACCACAGAGAGACTATTCAACTGATCGAAATAATTGTTTCAATTTTTTTGTTAGTCTAGTGAATTGACTTATCTTACCTTGTGGTCTGATAAATGCCAGTGCCTATTTAGAGGGATGGAAATAAAAGTATTTTCAAGCAGGGGGAGGAAGCACAAGACCTCCCAGTTCAGCAGCAGCAAAGGTGTTAATTCACCTTCTGGAACATCAAGCTCTTCATAGCACTCAGCTCTACTTTGAAACTATTGCCTCAGAAAATTATAGTCATCAGACATATTGACAGCCTAAATCTAGCCTAGGCCTCTTTAAGGAAGAAATTTTAAAAAGAAAAACATTTTAGACATATGAAACCTATTCATTACTCTTAAAGATCACGAGGGACTATCAGAAAGATTCAGATGGCATAAGATCATTAAGTTTCAGCAACAAATAAGGTGGTTGACAAGAAAGCAGTAAGGAGGAGTAACAGATGCAACAGGGAAGGGAGCCCTCAGTTGTAAAATGGAGCCTGACCAGTTTAGTCTCTAAGAAATTGTATAACAATTACTATCTCTAACAAATCACACGGCTGTTACTATAGCAGAGAACAAGATACAAGCAGCTCCTCTAGTACCACGAATAACCAGTAATATAGGACATATAACTTGTAACTCCGTGGTGCTTAACAGCAAAATTAAACTTGTTGCTATTCATACATGTTACAGAGTGCTTTTCACCATGAATCGACATTCATACGTGAGGTTTTAGCCTAAGCTACGCTATTTCAAAATGCAACAGTGTAAATTTGGATTTATCCATATTATCATATAAAAAGAAGTTTTCAGTTCCTCACTTCTGGGGAGCTTAATTTTTTGGATTATGCTTAAACAGTAAATAGTTTCCCAGCTTTGGTTTCTATTCAACCTACGCTAATCTACTAACTCTCACCCCATCCCAACCTGCCTAATCCTTCCTGGGCAAGATGGCATCTAACCAAGCCTGGTGTCAGCAATGAGGATGAGAGAGGGAAGGGAGGGATTGAGTGGGGGACAAATGAGAAGATGGGAATGAAGAAAGCCAGGAGTGTCTGAAAAAAACTGCGCCATCACAGCTGAAGCAGTTGGGTGGTAGATCCAGGTCCTAACACAATTCCTTCCTTTAGAAAAAGACAGTTAATTGTCTCATACATGTTATGGCAACTCTTCTTCCAAAGGTTGTCTTTAGTTCCCACTAATGCTGCCTGGACACAAGGTGTGTGATAATTTTAGCCTTCCAATCCACGGCCAGGTGTCCTGTGCACTCCTGACTATGTGGTAAAAGCAGTAGTAAACCACAAGGAGATCTTGTTACACAAAGCTTTAAGTATGACATTCAAAAGAAAATCCACAGAAAAATTCAGATGGGAATGTATTTGCAAGTGCACTCCTGCACTGTGCATACACAGTCTAACTACATTTATTATGGAAGTACTTGTAACCATGTATTTATTCTGTCTCTGGACAGTGGCAGTGTAGCAACAGGAACTGGTCATCATTTCTGTTACAGGAGCTTGTTCCCATACACTCTGGGCAACTGTTTCATGATGTCATCAAAACCATGGACTCTTCCTGACCTACTTTTCATTTACCACTCATAACTGTTTCTCCCCGCTGCCATTTCACAAACCTCCAACAGCCTATTTAAGATGGACTTGGGAGGACATTGTTCATCTGAGCTATCCACAAAACAGACCAAAGTCCTATTTTATATCAATATTG
Organism: Merops nubicus; assembly: GCF_000691845.1. Lineage (NCBI taxonomy): Eukaryota > Metazoa > Chordata > Aves > Coraciiformes > Meropidae > Merops > Merops nubicus. The sequence continues at coordinate 50,175 of NW_008584134.1, read as the reverse complement.
TCTTAGATTAACTAGTCAGCAGCCAAATACCACATCTTCAGCTAAGTGTTTTATCCTCCTTCAGAACAAAAGTTTATGAACTGCATTTATCAGCCAGACAAAAGATGACCTGCAAGCAATAGATGTCTACTACCTAATGGCAGATTCAATAGCTGCCATCCATGAGGTCTGTAGCTGTCAGGGAAGTAATTACACAGCGTGCAGGTACACATGCTATCTTCAACCTAAGAAGTGCAAATAACAGCCAAAACAAACATACAGCAATAAAAACTTCATCATGGCTGCTACCAACTCATTTGGTACACTGGGTATGCACACAAGAACCCCAAAACTGCATTATTACAGACTCAGACTGTTTGGCAACAGTATAGTCTTAGTTCCCCAATACTGTGATTAGAATTCTGTCAATACACAATACTAAGTCAATCTTCCACAGAAATACCAGCTTGTGTAAGATGATTCACAGGCTCAGCATCTAGAAACTCCATCTTCACCCAGAGTTCAGCTTCACCTATATAAAAGAAACGCACAGACTCAAGATGAGAAGCTGTTCATAACATCTATCACCACTTCCTCCAGTTTCTGGTTAATGACCATTCCCAAGATCCCTGGGTTTGACAGTCTATCTCTAAAATATCCTGCTCTTCTTGTGTATTTGTGTAGGAAGAAAGGCCCTCTTGACTGCACTGATAAAGCCAGTGGCAGCAGTGGAGCTGCAGGACAAAATTAGTTTTGTGCTTTGCCAGATTTATCAGCCAGTGTTGCCTTGGCTGTCTCACCACACTGCAACAGTGACCATGGGCTTAAAAGAGAAGAAGCCTACACCCAAAAAAATTGCAAAGTGAATTTCATGAAAAAAAAAAAAAAAGAACTAATTACTTCCCCTGGATTTCTTTAAAATCAGAGGGAGAAAACATCTACATTTTCAGTTTAATAAAGACAGTAATAAAGCATCAGGTGAGTGCTCCCTTGGATAGCATTTCCCATCATTATTCACTGCATGTGAAAGAGCTTTTCTGGCTAAGTTGGTCACCTGCAGACCTATATAACCCCATGCAGGTGTTTGTGCTGTCAGCTCTCTAACTGGACCAAACCACACAGCACAGCTAAAGTATGTCAATCTTTGAACACACCACAGAAATATGCTGCAATACTGGAAACTGCAAGAAGAAAGCCACATTATCCTCAGATCAGATAGAGAAGGTCATTATTAGTTTCTGTCACTTGCCCAGATGAGCTGTTCAGACACTTGGTATCTAACTGTGTGGTCAGGAACCCAATTCTTACACAAATTCTACATCCTGTTTTCAGTTACTGAAGAAAATCCAAGCAGAGGGAGGAAAGTTCTCACACTGCCTTTCTCAGGACCTCTGTTGAATGTAGCTCATTTAAGTTAACAAACAAAATGGTGGGAATGAGAAAGAGCACAGACTTTCTTTAGGAAACACTAAAAATCCCCAACATATAATTTAAGCTGCACATTGGGCTTTTGATGGGATTTTTGGCATTTGAGCTTGGTCTGTTCCTAAGTTTTTTTTAATATAAAACACAAGATACACTTTTCAGACTAAGCAATATTTAAAAATCAACACTTTCACACATCTGACTTTGATTTCTTCCAACGAATTTACCTTGACAGTGGCAAAGGCTTAATGCACATCACTCTATACAGGTCCCCCCGAAACAGACCCAACATTAGTCCCTTTGGGGCAGTACTGGATTTGGGTGCAGCTCCACAAGCAGCTGAAACCAACCTATAATGAAGCTGCCCCAGAAAGATGCAACTCCACTGACCTTCTTCCTCCACATCCCTGCCACCAGCCCTCTGCTGGCCAAAGTCACCAGATGCCAGCCTAGAGGAAAGCAGCTCCTGACCCTCCAGGCTGGTGAGGGCTGAAGGCTGGGACTGGGACCACCCAGCTGGGCTCAAGAGGAGTACAGGCAATACATCCTCTTTTAGCAGCAACGTGGACATCTTACATTGGCTTAAATTTTTTAGTCAAGGGATATGGTGACAACCAGAGCTAGTTCCTACTTATTCAGTGAAGGTTTATTACATAAAGGTGAAGGTAAAAATGGTCCATGATTATTTCAAGAAATGAGAGGATGCATAAAAAGAAGGTTTGGCAAATGTTTACTCATTTTTGGTCTAAGTAGACTTAGGAGCATTTTGGAAATAGATGGACAAGAAGCTGCCCACTGGTCTTTCTGTGGTCTGATAGACAGCATTACCTGTGAATCCTGTTCAGGTAAGTGTCAGTACCTAGATGCATTTAACAAATGTACCATCATAAAATTTCTGACTATACACTACATTAGGGACTTGAAGACAATACAGAGCAAGGAAAATCAGCCTGTCAACAGAGCAGGGCTGACAGAAGGAATAGTTGGGCATCAGAAAAGAAGATGTGGCTTTTAGAAACATGTTACCACTGCACATGCTGTTTTCCTTCATTTATTTTGCTGCTTGAAGACACAACAGCTTGCCTGGGAAGGTTATACCATGGAAGTTGATCAGAAAAATGTCTCTTCAAATCATATACTGTACTGCCTTGTCTATTGGTTAGTGACTACAAGGCCAAAGGTTAAAAATATAGATGAAAATCACAACGACTCTGAAGATACGGGACACATCAGTATCTGATGTGTTGCTGACTGCCAGCGCTTCATCATGCAGATCCTCAGAAACCATACACAGAAAAGAGCAACTCAGTTTATACACGCTACTGATCCCAAGTGTGACCTGACAAGTCACATCACAGACATCACAAAAGACTGATGAAACAGGAGGAAACAGTGTGGAAAGCTGGGAGCAAGAGTGTTACAAAATAAGAAAGATCTGGCTTAACTTTTTATTCTTGTTTAAACTGAAGTGAAAGGAGTTCTGCTTTTCAAAACATTTAGGTTAACTTCCAACAGTGTATTTCAAGCACAATATGGGAAAGTGTTGAAGAAGAGAAATTAAAAGCCTGTCTTGAGGATACCAGGCTTGAGTTATGCAGACTCCCTGAGAACACCTCCTTCATGCCTCTGCTTGGAAACCAGAGGATTTGCAATATGATTTCAAGTGCCCTATCTGATGCTCCTTTAAGTGCTTGGCTTATGAATATTCCCACCTTAAACAGATAAAAATCTTACAAATGTAAACCTCACATCTGAAACTACAGAGATAATATCCTACTTGTTCCCCGGGGGCAGAGATCCCCACAGAGCTACTGGGAGCCACTGGACAGGGGCAAGAGACTACGGTACCGATCCGGATGCTGCAGAGGACTGCTCCACAGGCATCCAGGGACAGGTCCTGGAAACCTGGGTGAGCCAGACGCAAAGGATCCAATCTGCCTGGGCGACAGCCCTTCCAGGAGATGCTGAAGAGAAGAACCTGTAAGGGTCCAACCCTTCCCCCGGGACAAGATATGCTACTGAAATCACCTCCAACGAGCTGCACATCCCCTGTAGGCACTCAGAGGGACTTCACGGGGCATCAGCAAGCACAAGACCCAATAGGCAGCTGGCACAACCCGGGCAAGTTCACTCTACCAAACACGATGAGCCAGCAGATCCTGGAAGTGAAGGACCCACTAATCATGCAGATGTATCTCCCTTCATTAACCCTAGCAGGACTCTTCATTAATTCTCCTGATAACTTGCCTTTCCCCTCCTGCACACACACACGCACGCACCCCTACCACAGCCTCACCATGTGCTACGTGACCAATTGCTCCTCAGCTTTCCTCCCTTCCTCCGAGGGACACTTTTCAGAGATAATTAAAGGCAGGTGCACATAACAAGAGTGTAAATGCTCAACTCTTCCTGAAACTTCAGGCCCTGGGAGGACAGACAGTCCTTAGAAAAGCATCTGGTTGTTCCAGCAGTGAGATCAGTTGTAGCTGGCCAAACCCAAGTCATGTCATGCCCTAGTCTGACCTTTGCAGATTAGCTCACAACGCATCCCTCCCTTAAATCTTACCATGAATAACTGCTACCATAGAAGATAACTTTTAGAAAATATCAAATCCTGGTACTCTGTCCACAGTGACAGAAATTCCATTGTAACCTTTATAAATTTTTTGCCCTAATAATTACTGCCACTGTTAAAGGTATCCCGCCACTGTTAAAAGTATCCCTGATTTCTAAACTCGACTTGCTTCTCTCCATCTCTTAGCCTGTTCAGCCTGCCAAAACTCTTTGCTATGATATTTCAATTACTTACAGAAGTAATTTAGAATACAGTTCTGGTTTTTCCCCTCCCCCCTTTAAGTACAGTTATAATTGAAGGAGTCTCTCAGCTCCCATGAGTCCCCAAAATTTGCTTCCACCCCAACCTGTGCCAAAGAGAGCTCACAGTAAATCAAGTCAGAGAATCTAAGTGAGCAAAAACATCCTCTGTCCCAGCATCCTGGGTCCTGGCAGTTCAAAGAAGGATAACAAGGACAAGCAAAGCCATGAAACAGTTTACACATAAGAAATACTGAAATTCTTCAGCCTGGAAAGGAAATTACGGAAAAAGGATATTTTACAGAGAGAAGAGTATTAAAAAAAAAAACAACAAAACAAAACCAAAACAAAAAAAAAAACAAAAAAAAAACCAAAACAAAACAAAACAACACAAAAAAAAAACAAAAACAAAAACAAAAACAAACCAAAAAAAAAAAAAAAAAAAAAAACCAACAAGCCACAACCCCCCTAAAAACAACATAGGAGGCCTGGAGATGGCGAGTAGGTATTGACCGTTCCATTTCTTTTGTAAAACCAAAGAAATTTTTTTTGCCACTGGTTTTGCCACTGGTGGGCATTTTTTTTGTGGCAAACAAAGCCCACGGGAGCAGGATTGCTCCTCATGCAAACAGTAGCAAACCTGTGAACTCTTTACCAAAAGATACTGTAGAAACCTGCACAGGCCCAGGGAGAGACAAGGTAACTATATGAAAAAAACACTAAGTGCACAAAGTACAAACAGCTCAGGAGATCTCCAACAGCTCAAAATTATCACAGGACAGAAGAATATTAGTGCGGATAGTTTCACAAAATTTATTGTGCTCTCAATCTTCCCCAGGCATCCAGGTGTGGCCTTTGTGGGAGACCAAATGCTGCACTAAAGAGTCCTGGTCTGAAACAGCATGGCCATTCCTATGGCTCATCTAGCACTTCTTTGCCCTAGAACCACTGACACCAGGCTTAGACATAGGGGTTCAAGCAGCAGTCACGTTGTTAATTCCCATCACTCCACTGCATAAAATGTCAAAGTACTTGTATTATTTTTTTTCCTCCAACGTGATGTTCTGCAAGTCTACGCTCAGGTAACCACACACATCAAGTACCTCAAGTAATTTTTCACCATTAATAGGCCCCCTCATCCTGGAAATCTTTGCTCTACAACCTACCTTTAAAATCATGCAATTTGCCTGTCCTCAAATTACCAATCAATTCACATAACTCAGCACTAGCAACTTGTGCTGCTTGTAACTAGTACAACTTTGTGCAAATGCAATGGATACTTTTTCCCCCCACCTATAAAATCATTATATCACACACAGAAAGCAACTGATCCCTTCAGACCACATTTGTTCAGTCATCCTACTGGAGGGAAATACTGTCCAAGTTTAAAACTCCTGATGTTCTAGCATATAAACTCAAGGGCCTTACAAAGTACTGGTATATAACATCAGCAACGTAATTCTTACAAATGCAATTAGCCTCAATGGACTATTTGAAAATTAAAGGAACATAAAAACCTAGTATCAGCCCCTTTTAAAGGCTTACTGAAGAAAATCCACATCAGTAATCAAGAAAGGTTCATCAAACTCTTAGAACTCCTACGTGAAAAGCAGCTCTGCCAATTAAAAAAACCACTACGCTTATTAAGCTAATGTTTACCTTCATTTCTAGCTGAGTGGAGAAAAATCACACCAGAGGATACAAATACATCAATTCTTCTACAGCCTTTCCTACCCTGTTGCTCAGAAGCACACCAGAAAATTACTGAAATTGCAACTACTAACATCATGTAATGAGCTACAATTATTTTCAATTTATCTTTTGTTCTTAACACAGTAAAAGAATCCCTTTATTTTTGTTACTGCATAAAGTTTTCATGTTCTGTCCTTTCTCATTTCAGTTCCCTTGCTTCCCACTTGAAACATACATTAGTTTTCTATCAATGGCCAAGTCTACAATTCAGTTTTATATATCCATAAAACTTAATTTCCATCTAACTGTAGATTTAAAAACAGCTCAGTCTTTCATCTTAACTATAGGCTTTGAGGCAACTTGTCGTGTGTTAATAGGCAATAACTACAGATTATACACAAAAGAGAGTTTCACTTGTGCCTTTTACTTAGTTTTACAACCAACAGGAGTTTATTCATCAAGATGAGAATTAGAAGAGGATGAGGAGCTCAAGCAGTTTTAAAATGTTTCCATCCAAATTTTCAGAAGTTAAATGCTAAGAGCGTTACTTCTGGTACTTGCTGCTCAGATGAAATTCTTCCACCTAAGGAGAAGGCGACCCTTCTGCCTGTGACAGTTTCCAGTAAACAGCAATTAACAACCCAGTTTGAATATAAACCCATGGCCTTAACACTGATCCACTGGGATTTGAGAGCATCTATTCTTATTCCAAGACAACTGATCTGAAACCGGCTGCCCTTCAGTCATTTGTCCACCTCATCCTTTCCACATGGTTTCAGCAACTGATGCTAATACACCAACTGCCTGAAGCTTTCCAGCCAGGCACTGCCCACTACCCCCAGTTTACACTCATCTCTACATTACTCCAAGCCTCTTGTTCTTCTAGGCAGACAATTACAACCAAATAAACTTCTTCCTGTGCTGCTCTGATTTTATTTGAGATCTTGGTTCTGGAAAAAGCAAATTATTTCTCATTTCACTGATCCTTACATCTACTCTCATTTTTGCTGTCTGAAGCCAACAAGAAGCAAAAAGGCTAACATAAGGTCTCAGAATTTGGGCAAATTCAGATCCTGTGTAAAGCACTTGGATTGCTTAGAATAAAAAGCACTTTGCTACACAAACAGGGCTGATCAAACCAAGACCCCAGAGATTAGAACTGATTACAGTTGCTAGATAACAGCAAGAACTTATATAGATCTTATTTTTTTAAATGCACTCTACATTTTTCTGACTAGCACATTAATTAAGTCCTCAACTGTATCCTACTGTTGAATAACAGTACCAGGTAGTACACAAGACAAAACCAGGACTCATTTGCAGAAGGAAGTTTCGATTTTCAACTCTGTGTATGTAAGTCCACTTCAGGTTAAGCCTATTTAGCAAATGATCTAACTATTAGAAATTATTATGCAAAGTGGGTTCAGTAAGTGCCCTGCCTTTTTAATTAAATTTAAAGTCTGTAAATTTTCACTGCACTGCAAGCAACTTTCAACTCTGAAACAGAGTAAGTGCTGCTGGTGTCATGGGAGCTGCCTCCACTGCTTCTGTGCCAGTCAGGGCAAATCTCAACGCATGATGAATGATGAAAATTGCTAATGCACTCTCTGTTTCATTTATTAACATTTGTTCTTGGCCAGTTATCCAGAACATTCAGAGGTTTGGTAACTGCACGCATGCCATGCTGCTCCCGTGTCACCCCCTACCTGAGTGATGAGGGAACAAAAGTCTAAAAGGCATCCGTGTTCTGCCTCTGGACTCTGGGGAGATATTGTGGCACCTCCCACTCAACATACAGCACACTGTCTCATTCAATGGGCACATACCATTTTCCCTCTCACAGCATTTAGGACTCCTGCTTGTTTTGGACAGAAATCAGAGCTACAATAAGAGGAGGTTTTATAGTCTCACTTCCCACTCGCTGCAGAAATTGAACACCATACAGTGAAAGAGAAGGGATAGCTGCATGCTTAAAGAGCAGAACAATAACCTAATCGATTGGATTTTATTTGGCTGATAAAAGTAACTGTGTGAAATGGGACAAGTTACCTAAACCAAACTTTTCTTTATGCTGCATTCTTTAATGGAGACCAATCCCTCACATATACTGACTGCTTTTGTTTTCAAACAAGATCAGTAGAAAGTAGGAATATTCTGCACTTCTGGCAGAAAGACACATTATATTGTCCTGGAACAAGTATATTGATGAAATTCAGAGTGTTGTGCTCGACCCTAACTGACATCACTGTTCGTTGTCTGCTTTTAGGTTGTACTTTTTCCTGTCTTAGTGCCTTCAGCAGCAACCACAAACCATCACCTTCATCCATCTTAGCAATTCTTGACAGCAATCCTGGTTTCCTAATCTCACAGGAGTTCATCTAACAGATCTATCCCAGAGACGTGTATCCTGACATAGAGCAAATAAACTGATGCTTCCAGGCTGTTACAGTTCCACTGCTGGGTTCCTGCAACTCAGCTCGTGTTTGTGAAAGTGTTTTTGAGTCTGTGACACATGGGGAAAAGCGCAAAACAATGCAAGAAAAAAAGAAAAAAAAAATAGTATTGAAGCTTAGCGAATCAGCATCTTCCAAGAAAAAACAGCCTTCCCACAGAAAGTGTGTCTGAACCAAGAAACTAAGCTGCAGAAGTAGGTCAGCTAGGTTATCCCAAGAAGGGGAGAGCGCCCTGGGCACTGGGTACAGCAGCCAGGATACCTACACGGCCACTGCACGGCACCAGACACGCAGCCTTGGCAGTCTGAAAGCAGATTACTGCAGCAACAACAGCAGAGAGGATAACACAAACCTGAGAAGCCAATTACCACAGGAGCCAAGAGAGGAGGCAAAAATAAGGAGAAATATTTCTGCTGGTCCTCAGGAAAAAGCAACGAGCAGTATCATCACCCTGTTGATTTAAGGCAAGAAAACAAGGGTATATCTGCAAAGCAATGTCTTACACAGTGAGATTTGGAGGCTGAGCGATAAAATTGATTCCAGAGTTATAGAGCCACTGAAGAATACCAGCATTAAGAGAAAAGGCAAATATGAGGCTACACTAGAGAACCCTTCTGGCACTGGGACCTGTTCAGCCCTGCCTCAAGAGAGCTGATGAACACCTCACAGCACTGGGCTATCTCTGACAGCACCGCCTCGGCTGGGGAGCGGGACGCCGGAGGATCCCTTCCTGGAGGATGCCCGAGGGGCAGCTCCTCCTCCTCCTGCCCGGCTCGGCGATGCCACCCTCCGGCTGCAGGCATTCAGTAACGCGGCACCAGGCCAGGAGCTCCTCCCTCCCCCCTCCTTCAAACACCAAAAGCCTTTTAACCACGCTCCTTTCTACGCAGCGTGCCAGGGAGCACCACCACCTCCAGTCCTCCGCAGATTTCAGAAACTGTGCTTCTCCTCTAGTCCTTCCACTAGAGAAGAGCAATTTGCTGTGCCAACAAGACCTATTAAAAGGCGTGACATTCCAAGCGAAAGAGCAAGGGTGTCACTGCCAGCACTTGCAGATTCATCAAGACAAACACAATCACAAACTTCAAATGAAGGGATGTTGTGTGCAAGGAACAAATTATAGTGAGATGCAATGTTCCTTCCCCGATTTATTTAGAACAATAAATAAAGAATTTATAGTCCTGTAAATATGAAAGGGAGATTATTCCGAGGACAGGGGCTTTCATTCTGTTAGACTGACAGACATGACCCTTCTGGGATCAAAGCACCTTATGACAAGACCTCCATTAACCAACAAAATGAAGTATGTACGCATCATCATCTCAACACAGATGAGAATATGCAAGACTTGCTACATCTAATGCATTTCTCTTTTGACTGGGAAAACTAAGCTTTTTGGCAAAGTGAAGACAGCATTTAGAAAAAGATTTAACAATTCCTGTGTCAGATTTTCTTCAAGTTCTAGACATTAAGTCTAAGCACTATATGCATCCAATAATGTTAAATAATGAAGACAGATGTATATATGCGGATAATCCCGCCAAGGCAGTTTCACACTAACAATTAAAAAAACAGTCATCACAGATTTGGCAGGACCTTCCCACCACTGCATCTAGGACACCTTCCAGCAGGGAACTGCTGAATGTGCACCTTTGGTCAGTGAGACAGATGGCTTTGTCCTCTGCCACATGCAAGTAAAGGCTGCTTAAAGTCCAGCTCTTACAGGCTGTTACAGGTGTAGGGAGAGCTCCTGGAAACTGCTGGGGACGTCAGCGAAGGCAGCAGCTTTTGGGAGAGCAGCAGTGACAAATGGCTAAGCAGGTAACCACTGCCAGCTCCAGTGGACAAAGGCGAGTGTAAGACCTGCAGGCTGATACTACAGTAACCAACAACTCCACTGAAATGGCTTCATTCTGAGAGCTGCATAGGGAACCTGGAGCTATTGCATTGTTTCACAATCAACTATTTCCCATCGCTCTTTAAACTTTCACTTCCACAATTCTGATGCTCCAGTAGGGCAAAAGTCTTTATTTAGGAACAACCGAAACGAGGCATCTGAACAACAAAGGGGTCTCTCTCTCTCTATGTATTTTGTCCATCAGCTCTGTGCTCAGCTCAACAGCAGTATTAAGTTATTGTATTTCTCAACAAAAATGGGTGGGTTTGAACCCATTTTTGAACCCAGAGGCTTTGCACACCCGCATGACAGCCAGTAGTATTTCAAGTCAACCCTGCAATGATGCCAGTCCACACAAAACACAAGAACACTTAAGAAACATTAGTAAAACCTGAGTTTGTATTGCCCCTTGGTTCACAAGCCAAAGATGACCTGGAGCTTTATGCTCTCCCTCATCAGCCTTGTCACACTCTTGAGTAAGATAGAGGGATTCCATTGTGCCCGTTCTCCCGTATCTTGTCACCACAAGTGGTGACTATTGCAGCAGTTTTTTGGTGTGTTGTGGTTTTTGTTTGTTTGTTTGTTTTTTCTTTTTCTTTTTTTTTTTGTTTGGTTTGTTGGGGTTTTGGTTTGTTGGTTTATTTTTGTTTGTTTTTTTGGTTGGTTGGTTTGGGTTTTTTTTTTGTGGTTTTTTTTTTTTTTTTTCAGATCTGCTGAAACACTAGAGAAACAAAATTCAGCTACTTCACAAAACCCGAAATTCTTCTAGGTACAAACCAACAATAAATTCCTGTTTTTAGCAGAACCACTTTACTAGAAATGCAACAGAAGTTTATGTTTTGGGGTATGTTTTTGTTTTTTTTTTTTTAAAATTGGCATACTACCAAACCAGGAAGAGTTCACAGGTTCACTCATTAACAATTCTCTAGTTTTCCTTCTGCAGATTCTATTTCAACAGCAGTGTGGTCAGAACTTCAGAAAAAGAGAAGCAAGTCTTCTTTTTGTTTCCAAATGAATGATCTCATGAAGACTCAAACCTGCCAAAAATTACAGACTGATCAAGAAATGACTGTAAACTCTTGAGTTTGCCAGGAAACATTACTCCAAGATTTATCTTCATTTTGATAAGGCTTGTGCTGCCTCATAAAAGTCAATCTTCAGGTGTGGAGTAGTTCGCGTGCGCCAGTCAACGCCTAACAACGTTTTTACTGTGGATTCATTTCTTTCTCTTGATGAGGACTCCTTAGGAGTCAGCCATCCATGCACACACTGCAAGCAGGAAAGGAGTCTGCTTTGAGGATAGCTACAATTTTCTGTTCACTGCCTTGTCCTTACAAGATGAAATCATTTTTTTTTAATCTAAGAGTTCAATCCTACAAGATACCAAGATAAAATCTGGAAGAAGTGTTTCAAGGATAATATCTAAAATACTTAGAATATCAGACAAATTACGATCCAGATCTGCAAACAGATGTGAATATGACTCATCTCACATATTTATGCACAAACTGGTTTTTTTTTTCTGAATTACTTGCAAGAATGAATCTAAAAAAGGTATTTATGATTAACTGAGGTTCTGATACAACTGTTGGGGGGAAGGGGGGTAGGGGGAAGAAGCTTTGCAGCACACAAGCCCTTTCACATCTTGTTTAAAAATATATAGTTACTTGCTCACACTTCAACAGACAAAATGAATATGAATTAAGACTGCAGTCTTAAACAGTATACAGCAATTTATGAAACAAATAATGCAACGAAAAAACCCTGAACCACAATGCCATAAAACACTGAAGACAAATCTTAAATATAATTAAAATTAAATGCAATAATAAACTTAATAGTTGCCTGTAACCACCGAGTTTTAGAACTGAGAAACAAAAAATATGTATTTTTTGAGAACTTCAAGGTTAATAAAATTAGAAGCAGATGATATTCAGAACCACATAATTTCATTTGTTTTTACAGGAAGGTTATCCAAAGTCAATTATCCTCTTAAGGAAGGCCTAAAGAATATAAGAAAAGCACATTAACAAGCTATCAAAACAAATACATTTCAAAATACTATAGCATTAGCATAACTCACCAGTACTGTAGTATCTTTTCAGTTCCGTGCGTCTGATATCTTTCAGTTGATTGTATTTTTTCTTTTTCTTTTCTTTGTCTGGAGCAGTTTCCTTTTCCCCAGCAAATTTACAGTTGTCTTCAGAGGAACTGATTTCCTCCAAAATAACTTTACTTTCATCATGTTTCTCAGAAGGTGTTTTGGAAACAGGAGATCCAGGGGAATTGGCAGAGACAGTCTCAGTGTTTTGCTTGGCTTGCCTTTTCTTTTTCAAACTGTGCATAAAGAAAAAACCCACAACATTAAGATGTAGCCAGCCTCTACAGACAAGTTAACTCACTTGCAACTTCATTTTATTAAAATTAGTTTAATATCATAATTCCTTACAACTCAGTAAAAAGCACACACTTTGCATCAGTAACTTGGTTACTAAGATAATTCTACAGCATACTCTTCAACCATGTCATCTTCTCAAGGGTACCTTCTCCAGAATAACAAAAAAGGTAATGAAGTTTTTACTCTTGTTTACCAAAGAGGAGGAATAGGGAAAAGGAAACAAAAGCCATTGTAAAGTTGTTTTGTTTTAAACCACTATACATCTAAATGTAGAAACAAGATACAGAATAATGTTTTCAAGGTGCAGCTTAGGATAAAATAAACCCCGAGGTCATAACCTATTACAATACAACAGCCAACGCAATTTAACAGTCCACTGCTCCTGCTTTATAAAGCTTCTTGTTTTGATATAAACTTGTTATTTCTTTCCACTTTGTCCAAGGTTATCTCCCAGTGGCCACCCCTGCTACTCCACGCTTGTTCTTGCACAACCCACGGCACCTGGTATCCCAAGTGTCACCCAGCAGCTCCTTCCACAACAGGACGGATGTGGCCATGAACTGCTTGTGTGGGAATGTTCTCCAGCTGCTGGAGCTCCTCCGAGAGAAACCTGAATAAGCTGCCTACAAATCTTCCAACTTGTCACTATAGCAACAAGAGTATTTTCTTTTGAGAAGACTCCTTAAAGCACAGCTCAAGTATGAAAGATGCTTCAGGAATTCTAACATGGAATTTTCTGCTACATCGCCATCATTAGTGCTGACTCTGCCTAGCAAGAGCAAAGGCTGACTTTATAGGCTGAGGGCCAGCATCCCTAAGATAGTCCTCAGTTAAGAATGACTAACACATTCCACACAAAATTTAAAGCTAATCATCTAATGGTCTCTTCTCTCTAGTTCATTAACTTCTTAGTTGTAATATACTACTTCTTCCCTTAAGTACCTTAATCTTGTTGAGGCTAAAAAAATTGTTACGTGCATGGGAAGAATTATGCCTAGAAAATACGGAGAACCAATGAGTCACCACAAATGTGAAAAGGTTACATGATCTCACAGCAGCAGTTTACCTAAGGGAAAATGTAATGTATTAAGTCATTAATACAACGCCGGAATTTCAGAGATTCTTCCATTCACCTTTTTATGCTATGAATGTATTTTTTCAGGCTACAATATAAAAATAAATACAGAGCACCTGAGAATTATAGTAAAACATATACTACATAATGTTCAGGCTAAATATTTTTTTTTTTTTTTTTTTTTTTTACATAAAACATTAAAACCAGTTCCCAAGTTCGAAATATCCAGCCTGAGACCTCTGGGAAGGGTCAGTTTTGCATGTGATCAATACTTTCCAGTGACACATTTCAAAAGATTGTCTTGCAAAAGCTGTGTCACACATGCACATATGGGTATTTCTTCAACAGTTCTCAAAACACGATAGGAGATTAACATTCTGCAGCCAACTCAGTGAGGATGCTGTGGTTGCCCACTCGTTCAAATACACATATTTGCAGGACAACTACTAGCAGTTCATGCTCTGCACAGCAAAAGATTTAGCGTGTGTGGAACTTTACATATCAGGTCCTGACCACCTATCAAAACAACCTACAGGGATTTATAAAAGTGAATATAACTATATAATAACTGAATTGTTTTGTTTAGACTACCAAAAATTTGCACATATGCAAAAAAAAGCCTGGTTTTGACTAATAAGCCACAGAGCTGATCAAAGGCTGCTGTAGCAACCACAAAACATTGCAGTCACATTACATACATGATGTCTGTATTTAGCCCTGGTAGAAATCTCTGCAAAGCAGCCCTCAGGATATGCCTGAAATGGCCTATCCTTACCATGGGTGTATTTGATTCCACACTTGTAAATGAGACACATCCCTGGCTTTTTACTCTACTGACCCAATGGCCTTCCTGTGCATGTGCAGATCACAGGGTCCCCAAATCATCTGCTTCAGTAGAGGAGAGCTGGCAAGCACCCACTGGCAGCCCCATTTCTACTCACACTGCATCAGAGTCTTCTGTCCCCAGATTCCTAGTTTGCTTTGACCACAAACTCTGTTAAGTAAGCTTTCTGTAGTACAAATGGAGTCTCTCAAAAGAACAGAAAAAAAGCTGCTAATGAAAACACAGAACTCTTTTTTGGAGAGGGGACAAGAAAAAGATGAAGAGAAAACCCCTCTACAGGTCATCAGTCCTTGTCACAATACCAACAGCTTCTGTCGGTACCTTGCTTAAGACATACTCAGTTAAACTAAAGTTTTCAAAGTTCCCCTGGACAACTTTAAGAATAAAGAGCTAAAACAGAACTGGTCCACTAGTGACAGAAAAGAGGAAAGCAGAAATGACCGTCTGAACTGACTGAATGCAACACAGCTGACTGATGCTTCTCTCCATCCTGTTTAATCCTACCCAACTCCCACACACTGCAGCCCACCAAGAGCTCACCACAGCCTGCAGCAGCACCCCAGCACACAGCTGCTGCTGCGAGTGGACAGGGCCACAGGCACTTTTCAGGTAAGAGTGATCAAGAACACATCCTCATGAGAGACAGCGTCACGCCTACTCCTGCTGCACACCCCCTCTTTCAAGGCAACCACCACCTAACTCAAAAACCAGAAACCTGGGCGCTAGATGAGGACCAAGTACCCATCAAGTTCATCACAGGATTTGGATTTAGAATCATAGAATCATGAATCCTTTAGGTTGGAAGAGACCTTTAAGATCATCAAGTCCAACAATTTACTGCAACTCTGCCTAGGGTTATGATCTCTACTGGGAAGAAGCTGCTCTTAGAGGTCTCTAAAGCCTGGCCAAAATTACCCCAAATCCTCCACTTGCCTCACTCTTGAAAAACCTCAAAGATAACATCCCAAGGAACCAAAACAAGTCTTCAGCAGCATTTAAAAACATAGCAACAGCTTCGAATTTGCTATGCTTTTTGACGTTACGTGCACCCTCTCAGTAAAGCAAATACGAAGTCCTGTGTACACACAATACAATTAATAATCAACGTGCACCAGTATGGTGCAGCAGGTTGGTCTGTGAAGAGCACGGCTGGAGGGTTTACTACTTCTTAAACAAAATTCACATCCTGGCAAGGCAGACTAGGCACCCATACAAGCTGTCAGCCCCTCTCCTGCTCATATTTCAAACCCATCACCTCCTAAAGAAGGTGGAGGTTGAAGATCTCATCTGCTGTTCTCCCAGCTCTCAGGTATTTCCCACCCTTCATGGCAAGAGCTGCAATGGAAGATGGACTTAAGAACACCACTTGTCAAATTATTTCCCTTTTTTCAGTTACTTTAGAAGATTTCAAGTGGTTTTGTTCAGTTTTAAAGGAGATTTCTCTGAATAAAATCAATATTTAGTCTTGTCCTAATGGTCATGAGAGCAATAGGGAGCTGAAAGCCAAATAAACAAAACCCCTCACTTTGACCAGTGTCAGGTTTTGCAATTAAATCAGCCTTTCAAAAAAAACAACATGCATCTTTTCCAGTGAGTGGATTAGGTGTTACTGCAGAAGGTGTTTGATTTTCAGTATGAAAGTCACTGGATATGTTGTGTTTAACCAGGAAAGTTGCTAAGGGAAGGAAGAAAAGAGAAGAGAGAAAAAGGAAGGGCAGGAGAGACAAGCAGCTTATCTGCAAAACCACTCCAGTTTCTGACAAAAGCGTCTTACAGATCTGTAATTTCATTTACACATCAGATTTTTTTCAAGCTAATCGGTTCTGACAGGCAAAACACTTCTCCTGAATTTATACAGAGGTGTCCCTTTACAGCTCCCCAAAATATTTTCTGAGCAACAACTGAGAAGTCATTTTCTAAGTCTGTCCAAACAGTTTCCCACCATTTTTCAGCCTGCTACTGTGCATAGCAGATGGCCTGGGGGCTTTCCCACTGAGTCCCACAGGAATCAGAGGAACTGGTTCTTAATGGGCACTGTGAGCTGGCTGCAGATTTTTTGGGCATCTACCCTACAGAAAGAACTGGGAGCAGAAACTTCCGGCAACACAAAGACCATTCTGGCATTTAATAAAGACTGGCAACCTGAAATGGACATAATCTGAGTAGGCAGGTAAAAATACAAAGTACCAGTGCTCACTTAAGTTAATTTCCAATTGACTGCTTAATAGCTTGGGCACTGACTTACAGGAAAAGAGCTACGAAAGATTTCAAGAAATAACCCACTTTATCTTACAGATCCAAGTCTATTTGACTGCTTACAAAAGGCAAATAAATCTGCATTTTTAGACTAAGACAGTTGGAATTTCCCATTACACTAACAAGGGAGGTAGTTAGCATAAAAAGAAAACTGATCAGAGAAAGGAGGGGTGATGCTGCCCGCACAACTTTCACTAGAACACTACAAGCAACCAGTAAAGCCAAGCAACTCTGACACTTCATACAACAAAGAAATGGAATTGTGACAATAATTCTTCTAGAAATTCCATTTGGTTTTGATTAACTTATTCAACAGAGATGCCTAACAAACAATTGAATAGGACCTCATTTGATATATAATAATTAATCACAGACAAAGAGCACTAGGTCCACATTGTAGAGTGTCCTAAAATAAAGCATGATTTTCATGATATATTAGATTAATAAAAATCATACAGCATGGACACCTGTCATTTTAGAAATGAAAGCATCTAACAAAGTGGCCCTCCAAAAAGTATAACAAAGGGAGGAGGAAGAGAGAAGAAACCTTCATTTTATCTTGAAGCTGACACAGTTTTCCTTTTGGGAATTCTTCCACCATGTGCATCCTCTAAAATGTGCCTTGATATCTGGCATACAATCAGCTTAACATCCTGCACAGCACGAACAGAGCATGTTCTACAAATGCTGGGATTTTTAAATACATTTATGCATATATGCAATAAGATTAACAGAACTTGCAAAAAATAACTTTAAAAGTCTTCCAATACCTTAATCTCTTTTTTTCCCCATAAAGATTCATATTAATTTACTTTGTATACAAAACAGTAGGCACTTCAATTATTTCATTCAGAATTAACCTCATTCATCTTAATTTAAATCTCTGCATTCAATATAATGCATACTAATTTCTTTGTACCCTACATGCCTTTCTCCACCCATCCGGAACAGTTAAATAAATCAAATTTATGACATTTAAAAAAACTCTACACACAGAAACTTTACAGTGAAATTCCCATTAGGCACCCACTGGTCTGATGCTATTCCAGCCCACAGAAATTATCCATCTCACCCAGCATGGTGCCAGCACAACTCAGCCAGCTGCGGGCACGGCCGTGCTCGCACCCCATCTGATGTAACCTGACAAATCAGCCATCTCGGGCAAAATAAATCATTACTGCTTGCAAAGTCAAAGGAAGTCGGGCTGCTTGCCAGACCATAACGCTTTGTTCCTGACTTCCTCAGTGTGTCTACTTTCACTTCACAACAGAAACGAATACAAACCCGTTCATCCTCAACGACAAATGTGCCTAAAATTAAGCAGCAGCCACCTGGCAAGAAAGCAGGTGCCATGAAAGACCAGCCACTTCAGGCTGGCAGGCGTCCTGCCTGGAAACGAGCAAGAGACAAGTCCCTATGCTTACCATTAAAACAGGATTGCCTATTAAGGCAAAAATAAGGGATGTCACACATTTGTTTAGTGAGAGTTTTAAACAATTAACTGCAGGGGGAAAAAAGCCTACAAAAATAGTAACTCTGAAATAGTTATCAAGGACAACAGCATGGTTGCAGTGTGGTGGTTGCAGACACTGAAAAGTGCCCGTACTCTGCTCATTCCAAATGACACAAGGCAACTATGGAAAGTTCTGATATTAGTAGCACAGGTCACAGCCAGAAATTCCCACTTTTATTGGAACTCCTGTTACTAATTTACAACAAACACCAACACCAGGTTTCACACATGGTCAGTTATCAGCAACGCTCAAGAAAGTTGGCATCCTCCAAAGAATAAAGTGTTGTACTGACAACAAGGGTATGTCCGTTTTCTTCCTGATGCTGCTGCTAGCTTACAAAAATAAGTCACCATCTCTGCTTCATCAGCTGGAACATGGAGGGAAGGGTTTGTAGTAAAGCCGTTCAGGAGTTCTAAAGGCATTGCACCTTGATAGAAAAAAGTTCTTGTATTAGATGAGAGTGTGTTCATTTTCCCCCCATTCTTCTGACTAATATCAGGAAATTTTAAACATCCCAATTAAGCTCTCTTATTTTGGGAGGTGGGAAGGGGTGGCACAGAAAAGAATCCAGATTTTCTAGGGTGAAACTCAAGAGAGTTTTGAGCTGTCAAAATGTTTTATTTTCTTAAATTTAAGAATAAAATGTTCCCACATGGCTTAACAAAAATCCTCATTTCAAAGGCAAAAAAGTATCCCCATCTTTTCTGTTTACTTAGCAAAAGAGGTTATGAGGTATTCAGCACCCCATTACCATGACAACAATTTAATAAAATACTGTCCATAGGGAAAGGATTTTGCAAAGCTGTTTTGTTTGATTTCGACATCTATTTAATTCCTTCTCTTAAAACCTCAGTCACTGCAGGCTCTCAAAGAACAGCTTTAAGGCATAGGCAAAATGAAGAAATCCCTCCCTCTGGATGACTCCTTTAACTTAGCCTGAAGTTCACTGAACAGGTTTGTTCAATTAAGCTTGCACCACAGATCCAACTTGTCACAAACACCAACTTAACTCTTGCCACACTCCCATCTTGCTCCTCTTCTCCTCTGATAACAATGCCAGATACTTTCTCCTAATCTGGTGTTCATTAACCACCCCAAACCGCTCTTACACGTGCAACAAATTCTTCCCAAAGTGGCTCTGAGAGACACTCTCCCTACACCAAAGCCCTCTCCAGAGAGGAATGGCCTTGCCCTGTCACCTCCAGCCAGTGCTGGGCTCCAGCTGCTCTCCCATGCTCAGTGCCAGCTCCCCAAGCCACCACTCCCCTTCCCATCAGCTGGCTGAAATTGTAAGAAAAAGGGAACTACAGTTAGATGGCAAAGGAGGATGTTACAGAGAAGCCATGGGGATTCCACACAGGAGAGTCACACCATATTAAAACTATCAAGATTATTTGATGAGGACAATAAGCACATGATAATGAAGCTGGCTGAAGCACATCTTGTGTTCTCCCTGAAACTTTGATCAACTCCTCCTTCCCTGCCTCAGCCTAACACTTTTCAAGAACCTCAACTTGCATGAGACAAAGAGTAAGGCCCTTTTACTGGGAAACAAAGTACAAGAACTGAGAACAACCCAAAAGAAGAAAGAAGAGGACAGGGTGCTGGAAGAGCTGTAGGGGCTGTGCAGTGCTTCAGTCACCACTGCACACTCACTTTCTCAGATCAGGTAGGTACCAAGCTCTCCCGATAACACAAGAGTTTTAGTATTGATTAAACTGACTGAAAACAGTCAGAAGGAAATTTACTGCTCAATGACTCAAGCAGCAATAAACATTTACAATGAAGCAATGAAACATTAGATGAAAATCAATGGTAACTTAGAGCAAAATCCACAGGAAATGTGCCATACATTGTGCAATGATAATGTAGCTGGAACCAACTTCCAGGAAAAAAAAAAACAAAACTCAAGGAATGGTATTTTAGTATTATATGAGAAGTACCACGGGCACCACATTAAATTATTAAAAAAAAAAAAATTCTTACAGATAAAGTGAAAAGCACCTAAAAATAAATAGCTTAGAAACTCTGTGGTTGCCAAAGATGTCAACAGGTACAAAAATAAACTATGAAAATTCACTGTGGCTAGGCCTATATGAAGGGCTATGGAGAACACTGTCACAGGGATACAGCCACTATTGCTTTGTTTTGTTTTATGTTTTCTTCCTCTCAGCAGATACCTACACCACAAACTGCTAGAAGCCTGTACACCTGTGAGCATACTCATGAAGGATCTCTGCACGCACATTTTTTAAATTATTTTTTTTTAGTTCTTAATCATCTCTGACTGGCTCCCATCAGAGAAAGTATGGTGAATGCAGCAGTAATGGGGCACAAAGCACAGCAGACTCCTAGGATTAGGGAGGAACATAGTACTATTCAAGGAAATGGAGACTAGGCTCAAAGTTTGTAGCTCAAAGAAGTGTTTTAATCCACTTTCATCAGGAAAAGAAGAAACCTGTCTCCCTGCTCACCATTGATCCTGACCCCAGAAGCTGTCCCTGTTATTGCACACAAACATTTGTTGCAGCTCCGTGTGGACCAGATGTGGGAAATTATCTACAAAAATAACAACTCAGCAAAAGTGCCAATAGATAAATAAGTTTTTTAAATTTTAGTCCCTCCCCCATTAGGTCACACCAAGCTGTGCTACCATTTGTATGAACACAAAGGAGAAGGCCAAATGAGGAGACAAGACTGCTCCTCCAAGCAGCACTGCCAGTTCAAAGGCACTTTGCCCTGACCGAAGGGTTTGTCAAGATACTTCCTTGCTTGTTCTCTGTAACGTTAGGCTGAGATCAGCAAAAAGAGGAAGCCAGAAAGCCAAACTGGACACAGGTCATGCCATGCCCAACAGACCTCTGGGCAGAGTCACTGAAGCAGTTGTTGCAGCTTCTTCCCACTCATCCAGAGAAGATGCTTTGATGATGGGAAATTTTCAATGAAGCAAGGAAACAGTGACTCTGCTTCTCCAACAGCAACAGGAAGTAAAAGAAATTGTTTTCTTCATAAAACGGATCTTAATGTTGAATAAGTTGTCTCAACTTGCTAAGTGAAGTGACATTGTTGACCATCAGGGTTAGGGGATTCCTGAGGTACTCGTGGTCAAGAACTCGGTGATCAAAATTAAGGCAAAAATCCAATTATTTATTTAAATGACCACTAAAAGAGACATTGTAGAGAGGGAGGGGACTGAGATTTAAAGCACCTGTCTGCATTAGCTTTTGCTTTTATTTAAAACATTACTTTGAAAATTATCATTTAAATGTCAAGGCTCTCTGCATCACTGCACCATTCTGTATGGCATGAAACTACAGTTTTAATAACAATGCAAAAAACCCCTAGTTTAAAGAAGAAAAATAGAAAAAACATACAACTTCCTTTTTTCTTAATAGAGATCAGGAAAAAAAAAGCACAGAAAACTAAGCGACACTAATGGTTTTAAATGTTGACTTTCATGATGACACAAGAATTATCCAAATGCCACAACATACTTCACAGGGATCCTATTTATCACATCTGGATCTTATCTGAGCTGCTTTGCACACTGTTGTAACTCATCTGTTCAGAAACAAATCTGCAGAATGAAGTGCCATGACACAAGCGGAGAAAGGGTCAATTTAAATTATTTAAGAGTAGTTGTTAAAACTATACCTCAGCCAACCCACCACACGTCTCAATTCTAGGTTTGCATTCATTTTCCTCAAAACACTTGTAACCTATTTTGCATGTTGAGCAGTTTAATGGGCTTCCTGAACAGAGTCCTCATTAACTGACACTCTGCACAGAAGAGGAAATGCCCAAGAGTACTGAAGATCCTGTTACACGGATTACAGTTCAAAGAAACATCCAGAAATGCTGATAATGGGTGGGAAAAAGAGGAATTTGTAGCTTTGGCATTTGGAATAATGAGCAATACTGTCTTATACAATGGATATTTCATAAGTGAGAATGGTAATCCCCCTCCACCCTGAGGAGGTATTTGCACCAATGCTTCCATACAAAATAATATGACATCATCTTTTCAATACATCATCCAAAAAAAACATGAACCATAAATATAAAGGTGACATGATAGGGTAAGGCTTGTCTACATGGCACACATGTGCCAATGCAACTTCTCATATGCATATACTTGATGCTAAAATGAGTATTTGGCATGGTCTGATATTCTTCAGTAGCCATACCATTATACTAGTGTAGCAAGTCCTCCATTATGGTTACTGTAAGAGAAAAAAAATGTGTGTCAATTATTACATCTTATAATTTCTCTGTGGTTTTTATATAAAATATTATTTCTTTTTGACTGAAAAATACTTTGGATTTTTTCGTTTACTCTCAGCTGAAATTTTAAACACACAATCAAAATGCTTATGATTGGAAGGGGAAGAAGCAATAACCAGAGGGAAAAAACAAAAGGAAAAAGTGAAGTCTTCTATTCCCTGCTGTGTTCAAGGGCAAGGCCCTCCTAGCATACCTGGCCAGCCAGAGCCAGATAAGGCAGGTACCCTGTGACACCCCGTCCTGCCACAGTCCCCCCTTGCCCACTCCTTCCTGGGCTGGGAAGGAGAGATCCCTGGCACACTGGGTCAGAGGGTGAGTGGGGAGCTGCTGGCCACCCCTCATCCCAGGTGCCCTGGCATTTCACCCTGCATCAGCAGTGCCTTGGACCTGCTCTCACCACCCTTCCGGAAGTTCCTACAAGCAACTTCCACTGTCTGAGAAATCGACTTCTTCGTATGCATAAAATTGCTCAAATATACCATTTCATGGGACCAGAGTCGTATGCTGTAGTTTTATGACACTCTGTGGGATTGCCAAAGAAAAACAAACCAAAAAGAAAAAAAAAGACATTTTTTCACAGCATTTTTAAAACAAACTTCTTCTGTAATAGCAAAAAACCCTGCTCTGCCTCAGGCCAACAGAACTACTACAGGCAGCACCTGCTGTGGTCCTGGTGGGAAGTGAAGCATCATTTTTTTAACACAGATATTGAACATACAGATAAATTTGCTTACGGAGATTTGATTTTTAAAGATTATCTGATTGAAACATGATTAACACCTTGAAGCCATGTATTTATAGATGCAGTACTAAAAGCAAAAACCCAGCAGCTGACAGAAATGCAACATTATGTCAAAAACATGTAATTTAAACAAAGTTTACCTGTGATTGGCTAGATTTTTTTCAGTAGACATAAACATAACACCCCCCTCTCCAGAAAAATAGTGGTTGAAACCTGGAGTTATTATCAGGATGAAGTGCTATACAAGACAAATTCTCTGTACCAGAGACTGCTGTCTAACAGGAAAATATTCCCTTCGTTAAGACACTCAGAGCTGATTTATAGCTCATTTACATTACAAAGGTTTTCCAGCACAAGGACATTTCTCTCCCTCCTCCCCAAACTCCTAACTGGCTCTGCTGATCTCCTTGGGATTTTTGCTCACACAAATCAAGAGGACGAACCCCACAGATCTCAACGTTTTAGCATGAGAGACTTCTACATGCTTAAATTTCAGATGATCCTTAGAGACAGACTATAGAGTAGGAGACAAAAAAAAAAAAAACAACACACCACAAATCTACACTTACAACCCACCTCCACACAATCAGATTGGCAGGAGCAGTGAGGAGAAATCCTTTCCAAACCCAGGATGGAAGCTGGATTAATGCTGAGGGCATGAGAGCTCACCAGACTGGCACCACAGGGAACCTAATGCGTCAGGAATATCCACATGGCCTCTCACCCTGTCCAAAGCCTCAGGGAAGAGGGAAAAAGCTCCATTTCTAGGAGAGGCGGGAGTGGGGAGCCCACAGGCAGGCAGCAGAAACTGCAGAACATGCAACTAACAGTACAAATACAGCTCAAGCAGTCATCCAGTGTCCCCATGCAGGATCCACAGCACTGCTTCTCTTCCCAACAAAATTCCCTTGGTTAGCTATCTAATGCCTTCCAGTCCCTCAGATAGAGGAAAGAAATCTGCCTCTCTCTAAAAGCACATCCCTGCAGGTATCATTCATATCTTTCCCTTTAAATGTTACCAGAAATAGGCCATCCTGCCAGTTAAACCAACAACCAATGTAGCAGGGCACTTAATAGAAAGTAAAAGGCAAAAGAATCGAATGACAGCAGTAGATACAAAGTAGGCAACTGCATCTGTGGGCAAGAAACCCCAGCAACCTTCCCTGTAGGGCAAGTCCAACTTCTTAATCAACCTCAGTTTTCTTTAGCCCAGCAAACTCTTAAAGTATGTCACAATGCTAATTCTTCTTAGCCTCCTGTACGTCCCACTCCCCAGTGGCAAGGCCCACCAGGAGCGTCCAGAAGAACTCCTGTGCCTGGCACACACAGCTCTGCGCTGTGGGGAAGGGAAGGAGAAGAAGGCAAAACACATTCCAATTAAATCAATAGCAACCCTTATCAAAACTCCACAAACTCCTACATCAAAAGGTCTATCATGAAACTAGTTATGCTCTAAAAAAAAAAAAAAAAAAAAAAAAAAAAAAGGCTAAATAGGTTTCTTTTTTTTGCAACAGTTTCTTTTTAAAGGCTGCTAAAAGACAACCAAAGGTCCCTTTAGGAAAAGCAAATATAAGGTCACTGTGTGCTTGCTGCCTAATAAGCCAGCCTCATGAATATCTTGCAAGGTGAGGAGTTAAAATGCTGAAATTGCTGGTGTGGGACAGCATGTTTGAAGATTAAGCAAACAGCAACATTTTTCTCTGTATATTCTGTGTTGTATCCTAGATATCTTTGAGGGCTACAACAAATTTCTGCCTTTCTTCTCTTTCCTTAAAAAAGCCTCTTTATACAGAGACCACACTGTACCCAGTCTCACTTCACCTGCAAAGGTAAGTGAAGGGGTGAGGAGATGAACCATGCTTTCTGTCTTATGCAAGATTTCTATCTGCATAAATAGCATTTACAATACTGGGAAGTTTTTCAAAACCCTGCAGAAAGCCTCAGGGCCCCATCAGACTTTCACTAATTCTGTTACACAATAACAAAATTCTTCTTCAATCCTAAATGACTCCACTACTCTTGAGGATGAAAGCACTGGAAAGAACCGGGCCTGCAGAAACCACTGCCTTGTTTATGGTTGCCAGCGGAGGCACCCACACTGGGAATAACTCTGTGATTCACAGGCTAAGGAGAGGGCAGTAATTCATGCTCTTCTGCTGACTCTCATCCTGCTCCACAGAATTACAAGACCATTAACACAAAAACCTCAGAGTCCAGAAAGCAACAACAACGTGAGATAAGGAAACAGTTCCCATGATAAGCAGCTTCTCAACAGACTTTTTTTTCCCCTGTACTGCAACACTCTTCAAAAAAGGCAGGTTCAATTTTCTTCCTAGCTCTCATTCTCCAGGTTTACACCTATGCTAAAAAAAAACTTTTTTTTTTTTTCATGTGTCATAGTAAGTTCATGAACAACGAACAGCAAATGTCTCTCAAGAATCTGTAGGATCAGATCAACCTCACAAAGCTCCACTCAAAAGCTCCTCTTGCTGCTGGCTGTGAAATTTTAGACATTCTTCATTACATCAAAACTGCAACAGTTGCAAAGGGCAGCTGAAATACTAGCCTAGACAGTGGCAGCCACAAAGTCTGCCAAGAACATTGAATCCCAAGCATTTTAAGTAACTGGAAGGCAGATAACAATTCTTTATGTTTCAGAGAGTATTTTATGGCTTCTCTCTGCATCCAACATAGCAAATCAACTACCCCACGCATACACCCTTAAATAACAGAGCAAATAATATCCACTGTACTCCATAAATCTGAAGTAGTGATATCTACAGCCTTTTGTTAGGAAATAAAACGTCTCAGGCACACACATCACTGGTCAAAAGAAGAGTAGGACACTATAGTGCCTTTTAGTTTCAGTAACAGTATTATGAGTTAAAATGTCTAGAAGCAGAGCTAAGAAATTTCCATTATGCAGACAAGCTGAAATGATGTATTATTTCCTAGAGTAATTTACAAAAATTTAAGCATCTCCAGGATCTTGGCCTGACTATACTTCACGCCCAAGATAAACCTCATCTATGGTTTGTTTTAGAAACAATGTGTGGAAACTTTTCCTTCTAAAGCAAAAAATAAATTATGGGTGTTACAGGAAATGTGAATAAACATCAACACTGGCTCAGCAGATCAAGAACAACTGCAATGAGATGACTGCTGAAGAAGCAGTGATTAGAGGAGCACCCAACATTTGAAGCCTGTTGCATGGATATAATGAGTCTGGCCAACAAGAGAAGCACCTAACACAAAAACCTATGACAACGTCTCACGTATAGGAGATGCCCCCAAGAAAGTATGTTTGTGCATATACTCCTTCTCTGGGTTTCCCTCCTTCCTAGGCACCACTGATACCCTCTTTCTGCACGTTCCCTTTACACTCACCCCGTTTTTCTCATTTCATTATCTTCCAATGTCTCAATAGCCACAGGAATTAAAAAAAAAAAAAAAAAAAAAGCGTACAAATACTTAACATAGGAATAAACCAAAACAAAGACAGAAAAATTCCCAATGAGACACAAATGACTTTGCAATATGCAGAAGACTGACCAAAGGGGTGACCAAAGGTCCACGCAAGCCAACATCCTGCCTCCAACAACAGCCAAGAGCAAGGACCAGGGAAAGGCCATAACAACATGACAAGTGTATGTGACGACTCCTCCAGCTCAGCTTTCCAGGCTCCAGTTGTTTACAGCTCAGCTACTATCTATTAATGATTCCTCCTGTCACAGGTTGTGAATGTTTAAAACAAAAAGTACAGCTAGGTTGTAAACAACTAATGTGATTGGAATGCTGTATATCATTTCTTCTTGTATGGTTTATTTTACTTCATTTTGGGTACTAAAAAATCATTAGGAGAAAAATAAAAGCTGTAAATTAGAACCTGGTAACAAGTAATTTATAACCTTACTAATCTATATCTTTGTAAATCTTGGTTTGAATGTACACATCTTAATCTGCATTAATGTAAATTTAGGTATCTAAGTCAAGAATCTGAGTTAAATTAAAACATACGGTGAATTCCTTTATTTCCCGTAAATGTTCACATCCTAAGGCAACATGAGGTGAACATCAAGGCTGTACAACTGGCTTCAAACAGAGTATCAGCAACCCTGAGCTCAAGAAAATCTCCGTCTACTCAGAGGGGTTTTGGAGCATATCCCAGACATTTATGTAGTTTTTTTTCAAAAGAATGATGGTAGCAAGACCAATGTAAATTCAACAAACACAAAAGCACTCAAACCCTGTGAGAATATTTATCTTAATACATCTTTGACTTTAGAAATTTGGCTCTCAGTGGTGACAAAAAAAAAAAATCCCAAGAGGCTGAGAACTAAAATTCTTAAGTCCCCTGGACACTATTA
This sequence comes from Merops nubicus, assembly GCF_000691845.1. Lineage (NCBI taxonomy): Eukaryota > Metazoa > Chordata > Aves > Coraciiformes > Meropidae > Merops > Merops nubicus. The sequence continues at coordinate 22,435 of NW_008584134.1, read as the reverse complement.
GAAGAATAATTCAATCTAAGCATCAGTTTTAAGATTTATCTCTATAAAGCATTCTTCAGATTAACATCGTAACAAATTGGATATGCAACTATTGATAAAATTAATGCCAGCATCTCAGTCTACCCGTTGAAAAGTAACATTTTTTTTTTCCAATAAAGACCTGCTTATTTCTTTTTATCTGCTGAGAAAGTAGTCAAGAGCTACTTGATGTGGATAGATCATATAAAGCATATAAAATGCTGAGTAACACACAAGAAGGAAGGTTAAGAAACAGAAAACTTGAAACTAGAAGAGCCACTTTTGTCATTCTTTCAGAAAACTACTCAAACTCTTCCCTTGTGATTTCTCATCTCCTAGAACTTCTGGTCCAAATATATCCAGTTTCACGCAACAGTACATGCAAAGCAAATCCAGATACAAGCTGTACATTCAGCATTCCAGATCACCAATTTATAGCCAAAACAATTCTTTTCATGTGACATGTGCCACTCATTTTGGTAATTTCTTTTTAAATTAAGCTAAAATTTTAATAGCTATTCATTTCATTAGATGAAATACCTCTGAACTTGACACTACACAATGAGCAGGGGAAAACCACGAGGTTCTCCATTCTGTAAGGAGAAAGAGAATATAAAGGAAACACAGGCAGAAGGAAATGCCAAGTTGTACCAGAGTTCAAGGGTATATAATCACAGTATAAAGCACCAAATGTCATAGCAGAGTTGGGGACCCAATACACAGAGAGGTGCCACTGTATATCTGTACTACACTTTACTATTTATTTTTGCATGTGCTGGATACCAGGACAGATTTTACAGCAAGAGGAGACAGTTTTCTGCAAGAGCTGAAGTAACATTGGTCCTTTTGGGAGCTAAGGACACAGAAGTCAAGAGAAGACCCTAAAAACAAGGTTTGAAGAATTAGACAAGAGAACTTATCTATACAGAATAGTCTTTAAGTAGGAGTAGCAGTCTTAAATAAGGAGCCATTGCATAAGAGAAATTTATGCTTGCATGTTACTCTTATACTTTTGCTTCTTGCCTGTTAAACTCCCACAAGCTGTAACAACTTATCTGCGTAAGGAATCTAAATTGGTCTTTGAAAACTTTTGTGGAGACTTCAGTTTTGTTTGAAAAGTTACTTGTTTCATTTCTTGCCAACCAAGGCAAAAAATAAGCCCTTTACCACAAAGCAGTGTGGGCAGAGGAGCATTTGGTAAGAAGTAAAACTGGGTAGTGAGGGTTTTATTTCAGCTTCACTTGCCATAGGGAGGTGAAGAAACCTGGGAAAACTGAAGCGCTCAGACCACGAAGATCTGTAGAGGAAAGACACAATGGCTGGGTTGCTCTGTTCTGTAGAAAAATGCTAAAAAGTTTTAATGGAGCAATGTTTCAACCAGCTTATTTACAACACTAAATTTGAGAGACAGAGATGGAGACAGTTGTTTCATGCTTATCTTCTTTCCTCTCCAGTAGCTCAGGAGCTGGTTTGTAAGCACATAACTATCACCATGCTGAACACTTTCAGTCTTTTGGAGTTTTCAGACTAACTTTCCAATGATTGCCAGCACAACCAGACAGTGAGCACCACCCATACCAAGGGCTGTCCAGGACGGGCCAAGATTACACACCAGCCTGAAGGCCAAAAGCCACCTTCTGATGGGAAGTCAGACACTTTGGGATGCTGGCAGGGCAGAGAGGCTGCTGCTCATCCAACTGTTCATGCCCACATGTTCCCTTCCTCTGTCAACAGAGAACCTGGGTTTCTGTTAGCAGGAGCTTAAGAAAGAGCTATCACCTCCAATTTTCCAGTTAGAGCCTTTGTCCTTGTTAATATCAAAATAACCTTTTCCCTCACATTGCAGATTGAGGTTTTCTCTTTAAATTTGTTTATTTTCATTAACATAGTCTACAAGGTATCTATAAAACATTTTATTTCATTAACATTGAATATATGTGTTTTCCTCTTTCTTAACAGGATCCTCCTCCTCAGCCCTAGGTGGAACAGGAACCTTTTCCCCACCCTCCTGACGTGGACCACAGTTTTTCCTTCTCCTGGCAAAAAGTCTAACCCATTTCCCATTCTCCTGCTTGGTAAGCAGGAGAGTCTTCTCCCATGAACATCTGATCATAGGCAAAAATAACAAGATCCAGGAAAAGGTGAGGGGAGAGTCCTTGTCTCATAAGAGTGTTTACTATACATAAATGTAGGTTTTGTAAATATTATTATCTTAGGCTCACAAAACATAGCAGTAATAAGAGATAAGAGAAGTAAAAACCAATAATGGAAGTAGAGGGGTGCATATGTTGGGGAATCAGATGAGGTTGCTCTTAGCTTACTAAATATTAGCCCAAGGTGGCAGGAAAAGCAGGGTGTTTGAAGTGGCAGACGAAACAGCATGAGGGCCAAAACTTAATGAAGCTAAATTTAAAGACAGAACAGGTATCCATAGATTCCAAAACACAAAGCAACCAAAACTGATAGCAACATCAAAGCATACACCTGGATTAAATTATCTTGGTGTCCTAATACCAGGCATCGAAGCTGGGTACTTCTGTCTGCATCAAGTCAAAGGCTAAATTTTAAATTTTTTTTTAAAAAAGCCAACACAAGAGGTAGGGACATTGTTAGAACTGTCTTTATACTAAAGGCAATAGAAGCTGCTTATTATTTTCATAAACTCAGAAGACATTTCCTTGGGTCATCATGCCAAGCATTCCAACCACTGATCTGCAAGATGCTGGAATACCTGTTTTCTAGAGGAAGCATGCTAGAGTTAAGATGCTAGGCTAAAATCAAGGACAGGTAAATTCAGTTCTGCTTCTGTCCTGGACGTTGTCTGCACATAGACAACATACATGAAGGTAAGCTGGGCATACCACCCTCCAACCTACTTTAGCTTCTACCAAAAAATGACTTGAGGGTCTGCAAGAACATTCTTGTAGAAATCATACACAGGTTTGCATAGAGTAGGAGTTTCATTTAAGGGCCTGCAACCTACACAAAGAAAAAAAAAGATGGAAGCCAGGTGGGAAAGAGGTAGATGACATCATCCCCAAAGTCACACAGTATAGCTAGTGCTAGAACTAAGGACTGATTCCAGGTCTTTTTGACCCTTGCCTAATGTCCTGTGCTCATAAAAGAGACAAAGCCTCTGTGCATTTTTAAGAGACTAGCCACAAATGACACAGAAAAGCTGCAGAACAGATTAAATAAAATGTCAAGAACTTTGCTGAAAGCTTCTTGTGGCTTTGCATTTTGTTTAGCAGATAGCATTTAGAAAGGACTCGAAACATTCTCCTCAATACTAAAGCATCTTACTCAGACATGTCTCTCAAAGCCTGAGTCTTCCTTAATAAAATTACTTGTTCCTTGTACAATTTCTTTAGCTACTTCTCCTTTATCCTACTTTATACCTCCTCTGCTATAGGTGCCATTTTTTTGCTTCTCCTTCTCAAAATCCCAAACTGCAACATTCCTTTCTGTCAACACGCGCATAACTGTATTTCTCCAAATAGAAATCAAGTTACCTGGCACAAACAGATGTCCTTCACCACAAAAATTCCTCAAGTCTTTAGCAACCACCACATACCACCAGAACAGCAATAAAGACGTGCTGCACCTTTTCCCCACATTATTACTTCTAAGTGGTGCTACAGGCACTCCCCTAGATGTCTGTAACACACTAAGGCTCGTGTTATAGTGCATTTTCAATAACAGGTACTCAGTACAGAATGCAGGGACGATACACTTTTCCTCTTCAACGGCACAGAAAGCTTCTTCAAGTGAAAGATGTTTTTTATACTGATTCCTTCCCTCTCCTACCCCTCCAGAGTACATGGTTTGGTTATACTTGTATATCAGAGCTAAGAAATTATTACAGACTTGCTACATTAACAAAGACAGGTTATTAGAAAATCAATGTCACTTAATTCTTAAGAAAATCACCACTCACAAATTCCAGATGATAAAAATGATCGACTGAAAAAAACATTTGCATTTCAAAAGATGCTACAGCCTAGGCAGCTTAACCTATCAGCATCTAGCTACCCTTTCTTAGCTGATCTTGTCCTACGAAATAATACTACTTAGTCTGTGCTTAGATAAACTTTATGTTTAGGCACATTTATGTTTTAGATGTCCTTGTTTTCACAAACAGTCTTCAGAAACTGAATGTTGGAAGCTTAAACGCATTCCAATTTGCAATTGAGTACCCAGGAATGGTTTTTTGTTACAAATAATTACAATTTTGTGTGTGTATATATATATTTTTGTGTTACAAGTTATTATAATTCAAGTTTATCTCCACTAGCCTAAAGGAAAAAAAGTTACCTCAAAAAATTACCTTAGAGACTTGAGCAAGGAAAGCACTTTCTGAATATACAATGCAGCATGGGTTTCATGTTTATATAAACTTTAAAAACAGTAAATCTGCATGAAAAAGAGAGAAGGAGGAGTTCCATATTTTAATCAACAGTGAAATACAGCCCATAACCTTACCGAGCAAAATAGCCTTGTCTGCGTTCCTTCTTCTCCTCCTTGGTCTCCATTATGGACGGTCAGACGCAGAAGGTGAGGAGCCACGCAGGATGCTCTTCTTCCCTTCAGTACCTCATATCCAGATAGAGTCTCCTATATAAAATATTTAAAATCAGGAAGTTCATAAATCAGCAAGTCAATGACACCTACAAAAACCAACAGGATTGTGGAAATGTAACTGACCCAGTGACAAAGCAAAGTAAAACTTTAACCAGTCAAAGCTTGCCTAGTGATATCCATTTAGTACTCAAATGAGACAAAAACCAACAAATGCACTCGGGCCTCCCTCTCTAGCAGACAAAGAGAGATACTACAAACCAGGTAACTCAAAGAACAGTAGCAAGTTATAAACCCCTGAGAGGATAAAAATATTTTGCAAGCTGTAAAATAGTTTCTACCAAAACAACTTCCTGGTTTCATGTGTTTTATAGACATATTGATGAAGAGAATCTCTGGAAATAACCAGTGCAGACAGTAAAACCAGAAAGACACAATGTTTACTTTATAAAAATTCTGTAAAATAGCAAAGAGTAAGAAAATTGTAAAACAATGTACAGAAAAAAGAACAATCTACATTCTTTACACAAGATTGACTGCTGTGAACAATACACAGGTTTAAACAAGTGCACAGGGAGAAACATGATGGACCTCCTGCTCTCCAGATGAACTGCAGTCACCTTGAGACAGACAGGACTACGGAAGGTTTTCTGAGAAGTTTCAAAAAAAGGGAGGTGGGAGGGAGAGGGGAGGAAAGGGGGGGGGGAAGGAGACCAGTAACAATGACTTTTGACATGGAAGTCACCATCTCTTCACAGAATGCCATACTAAGGAACTTGGAAACCAGGATTTGGGAATTTCAGAACTGCTTGGTCATTACTGAAATAAACAATATGCCACATCAAATTGCTGTTCAAGATTCCTGCCATTGTTTCATCCTCTCCAACACATGTTCAACCTATCCTGATGGCTTGCATACAAAAGAAGTAAACTTCTTCAGAGTCTGGTGTAAGTACTCCAGATTAAAGTTCAAACCAGAAATTACTACTAAACATCTTAGTTTAATGGGCAGTATAAGAAAGAAATAGAAGCCACATAAATTATGATTCATAGGAAAAGAAGAAAAATTCCTCTGGGACCTAATCAGTTCCCACTATTTTCCCTTGCATTAAAAGATCATATGCTACAAGCTGCCAGATGTAAATAGAAGAGATAATGTAGCAAAAATAGACTAATCTGCTTGAAAAGTTCAAGAACATATGCCAGACTCTATCAGAAATTTGCCATAATTTTCTCTCCATATTCATGGTGCATCAGTCCACAGCAATTAAAGTCCATTGCTTCAGAATACGTTTTTTTCTTACTCATTAATTTTGAACACATTCAGTGCATCAAAAAGAATGTATTCCTTCTGATCTTTACGCATCAGGTAGAATCTTACCATAGTGATCATTCTTTAAATGGCAAATTTGCCTATGACAAGTTTGTCTTTATAAAGAGAATACTATTTTATCTCTGCAGTCTTCAGCTGGACACAGAAACCTGTGTGATAGTAGCATAAGAATAGCATCAAACCAAACTGTCCTGCTCAGATGTCCAGTCTGTAGGAAGATTATCACATAGTTCCTGAGAATTCCAATGTGTCCTTATGCTCCCTTTTGGAGCAGGCCCTTAGATCTTCAGAGCATCTAAAATGGTGGCTTTGTTAGCACTGCACTTAGAGTTACAATAAAACCTTCAAAGCATACAGCTACAACCTCTATAGCAAATGACAAAAGTTCAAAGAAAGAGGAACTGCTATTTCCCTTTAACCTCCACTACACTCTGCAGTGTGTGCAGATGGGCCAGAGTTGAGTCTGATGGTGACAGCAAGAACTATCAAATAACCATGCAGCACCGAGACAATATTAAACCCACCACCATGAGGGCAGTGGGGTCCACGGGAACAACAAGAGGGAAGCAGGGAGAGCCTCTCTCCCTTCACTGAAACACGATCAGCTGGGATGAAGGTGAGGAAGTGAGATCCACCCCATGTAAGAGTCAGGGGCACCCTCCTTCCATCCATTCTCTTCCTCTCCCATGATCTGCGGACCCCACCCAGGAGAATACCAGCCATGATTTGGCACAGTGCTGGTGGACGAAGGGAACACTACAGCTCAGGGAGACAGGAGGAGAAAACCTTGGAAAACCTTGCCCTGTCTTACCTAGTGTTGGAGCAGCCACCCCCGGCTCCAGCAAAGAGGGGCACGAAGAGAGAGGAGGTCAGGCTTAAGCCCAGACCTAACCGATGCTGCGGGAGGTGCCTGCACCAAACCTGTGTGGCACTGCCCAGCCTGCCAGGTGTAAGATCTGCTGTTTGCTTTCATCAGCGCTAAACAAAGCTAGAAATGACAACACAGAGCCTGTTCTGCCCACACCAACTCATTGCAACCCCGAGCCCTTTCACACAGTGAGAGGGAATAGATCAAAAACATTAAAAAAAAAATAAAATTAAAAATTACATTCAGAACAGATGGGTACTCAGATAATTGGAATGTTATCCATAGACCATAAGGAACAAAAGGCATTCAGGTAATTTTTTTTTTTTTTTTATTTCGATAATAAAAATACACAGGGATGTCCTACCCAGTAATCAATTAATGAAAATTTTCACAATAAAACAACATCAGGTCCCACTACTGACTTAAAACTTATTTAGCTGACCTTTTTAGAAGAAACAAAGGTGATGTTCTAGGGAGGCATATATAAGGCTGAAAATTATACTTTGCAAAATATAGTACTAAAAAAAGAAAACTGATTGGGAGTGCTGACTTCATAATCTGAGTTCACTTTTGTTGTTAGGAATTTTTCATATGCTAGTTGGCTTTAAGGAAGAAAACAAAACAACAAAGCTTGAAAGCTAGAAGGATCACATTGTAACCTGCAGTAAATGCTACTGAAAAATAGTATTTCTGAAAGGTCCTTTTCAAATTTTAGGTTTTTTAAGCAGTTATAGTGCAAAAGACAAATTTACTTTATAGGCTGTCCCTGATGTTTTAAAGTTACCTCAAAAAAAGCAAAGCTTCCTCCCTACCTCTCCTTTTTTTCATTAATATTAACTGCTTTAAATGTTATTAAGCATACATGATTAAAATAATCTGTTTCCTGGTAGCTCCTTTCTAGTAGAGATGAAGCCTCAATCAGGCAGACTATTAAAACTGTACATATTTGGGGAATATTTATTTGCTAGGAGACAGACTTCTTACTCGTATACCATAAGTACAGTTCAAACTCAAATTATGACAAAGCTCATTTTACAGAAACTTCAGGCTCAGTTTAATAACGCTTTCCACACTGAAACAGAAATAGTGCAATGTTTCTATTACATGTCTACAGCAAGGCTAATTATTTTATTATATAATTTCAAGAGTTACTGACAGACAAATAATACATTTAAGTAAGGATCATGCTAAAAATTTGCCTCTCTCTAAATTTAGCCAGTATCTGTACCTGATAATTATATGAAGAACAAATATATAAAAGCATACCATACTTTTTGCTATTAACACTATTGCTCTGGGTTTGTTTGTTTGTTTTTATTTTTATTAACATATTTTGGACACTTGCTTTATCTGTTTAAGCTTGCTGCCAGGAAGTTCTGGGGATGCTACTGGGAGTTTGTAAGGAGGGGGCAATACTCCAGCAAGTCCACAAAAAAACTCAAAGCAAAACACCAGAAAAACAGAGGTTTTAAAAAACCACTAAAAATCACAGGAATAGACTGCGGGTTCCCACATCACTGCAATTGCCACCATCCTCCCAAGACCTCCAGAAATGCTGCTTCCAGCTCCTATCTCCAATCTGCTATCTGGCACTACAGGACAGTGGGTTCACTCAAGGCTGCAGAAGAGGAAAATCCTCGAAGTATGAGGATAAACAAAGGGGAAGTGAAACATATTTTTGAATGGAACATTGAAAATAAATGTGTGCATAGAACATACTAAGTTCTCTAAAGACTTTCATAAATTTCTCATTTTTAAAAAATAATGGACACAATAGCTTGTCTCTGCCCATCTGTGCCTACTGCAAGTCCTGGAAAGACATATAAAGAAAAAAAAAAAAAAAATTAAAGCTCATGCAGTTCTCTAGATCTATTTCCATGACCTTGTAGAGTCAGTATCTCTCAGCCTTTCATGTTGCCAGAAAATGCTGTAATTCTGTATTTTGCAAATGAGGAACCAAACTATATGAAGTACCTCCACACGCTCAAGTGAGAGTGGAAGAGCAAGTATCCTCTCACGAGCTTTAATCCAACCAGCCTCAATAACCAGCAGCAGTGAGAACAAAGGAGGAGACTACTTTGACAAAGAGTCAGTTATTATTTTCCTTGTAAAATTTAAACAGACAAACTTTGGAGATGAATAGCACAGTCTCACCTTAACTTTGTTAAGGCTCTGTGGGAATATGCACAGAAATTAAAGCTCAGATCCACAAAAGGAAATAAAAGGCCTAACTCCTCTGAGGATCTAGGTTTAAGCAGCTCTCTCAGCTCCTTCAGGAAATATGTAAAAAAGCAATGAATCGACCTTAGGGAAAGCAGGTCAAGGGTAGTATCCTGTACCTCAGCAGAGGCCCCACAAGGCAAGCAATGGTGGCAGGGACCATACTGAGAAAAACAAGCAGGGAAGGTGAAAGGATAAGCACGAATTTTCCATAGTGAGGAAGGTGAAGCAGATTAGGCAGAAGACTCCCACTGAGACAGCCAAGTAGACACAGTTATGCCAAGGACCTAACAGGGAGACCCCACTGTGCCAAGGGAACAGGATGCTGGCCAGACACACCATGTAGCTCTCAACAGCTCTCTGGTGCTGTATCCCACACTACATTAGTTTTTTGGTTTTGCTTCTCTATTTTACCTCTGCCCCTGAGACTACAGACACCGCACACACTGGCTCATAGCACTGCACCCTTCCTTGCTCTAATCTGCTGCAAAACAAACACTCAAATGTTGCCACCAGTCATTTTCAGACATGAAGAACAATTCTGTTTAGATCTGCCATGCCACAGCACTGTCTTCTTACAAGTAACAAGTCTTCTGGGTACAAAAATGCCAATTCTGACACCTACAAAAACGTACCACAAGAGGTGACAAAGATTACACAAGTCAATATTAAGACCAAACAAAAGCAAAGATATGTATGTAGTACGTCAAGAGAAATATTAAAAATTTCTATCAAACTGACAGAATAACAAATTGCAGAACAAACCACAGACCAAGGGGAAGCATTTTCGGTGGATTAGATCTGAAACTGAACCCTTGGGGGTTGCTATCTGCTCCTCTGGTGCAGTTTCCAGAGCACTGTGGAGAAACACACACCAACAAGGTTGCAGCATAGGGTCACACAAGCACCTTTAAGCATAAAGCAATGAAACGGATCACCAAGGAAAAAGAGATGAGTTAGAACTTGCTGCTGGGTCATATAAGTCTATATGATTAAGCTTCACAAGCCAAAGCACTAATATCAACTCCAGCATTCACTTCAACAGACATATCATTTTTAAGAACAGGAAGGTGAAAGCCCATTAGCATCTTATGAGAAATGCTAAATTTTGCTGTATTTCATTAATGTCTCAGTGACTGTACTAACCAGGTTGAGTTTTACTGCTTTTATATTCTGCTACTCTATTTCATTTCACAGCCAGCAAGTAGGAGAGTAAGCTACAACTTTTTTAGTCTTCCTTCAGGCAGAATGACCTAGCTAAAAATGAGACTGGAAGCTTTCAGGAAAATACTAGCACAAGCCAATAATGTATAACACAGACTAATTACATGAAGTTAGATGCAGCAGAACAGACAAAAATTTGTTTATTCTAAAGCAATCTTAAGGTAAATATGGAACTATTTTAATACAATTATATAGCTACATTATAATTACCATGTAAAGTGTAATGTTATTTCTAAAACATTAAGCCCCATAAAGACATTCCAGTCCATTATACATAACTGGAGGGTGCTAAACTAACGTAACTAAACGAACTTCTCCACCTTGGTGAAGTTGAGGCTGGTGACTCAAACCTTGCTTAGCTTGAATAACCCCGATTTATGCATACAGCTCCACTGACCTTTAAAGTATTAAGCCTGTCAGGTTTCTTGTAATAAGGGTGCACTCTTAAAATCCCTAAATAATCAAAATGCAAAAATTAAGAGACTGACAATAAATTTGTATGCAGAATTGATTTCTGGGCTTCTTGTTCAGACTAAACACAGAACAGTATCACAATTTCTTTAAAACCAAATGGAGAGAGAGACAAGAGATTCAATGTGGCTGTTGAACCCTGTGGATTCTCAAGGACAGTGAAGACAAGATCTGGAGATAAGACAAGCAAAGGGAAACAAACACTCCTGCTCTTGAAGAACTGGGTGCAATGTTTAGGAGGTTTCACTACAGAGGTATAGTAAGCTAACAGTCCAAACACAGGCTAAGCTTAGATTACCTTCAATCACCAACTGGGCGTGCAATAGCCGGTCCACATGAACAAAGTTCAAATAAAATAAGTGAGATTCAATATAACAAACATTTCTGATTCAGAAATGGAACAACAACAAAACTTGATTCACCTACAGTGGACTCCTCAGACAAATTATACCTGTGTTGCCTGGGAGGAGACTTTTACACACTAACTCAGGTTGTGAGGTTTCACACAGAATAAGGGAAAGCAAAAGAGCTCCAGAAGTTCCCCATCACCAGTGATATTTGTCAGGAGAGAAAATCATCCAGATGTAACCTCTCTCATTGGCAGCTGAATATCATCAGATGCATTTTTCCATAAGGAACAACACGTTGTAATATGTAGCTCAGCTGCAGTTTGCTTACAGAAACTGGTTACAAAGCACAGTGTAAACTATTAGCACGTAGCATGCTACACCACACCAAAGGTAAAAGCACAGAGCTCTTTGAAATCAGACCACTTGGGGAGACTTTAATTTTTAAGCTAGCAAGAACATTGCTGCACAAGTTTTACAATAATTAACAACTGAATTTTCTTGTATCCCCTGTTTCAACCCAACTTTCAATCCAAATATTAGCATTTGGATAACAGAATGAATCCTGTAGCCACCAAACTACAGAAAACCTCATAGACATAAACATCAGAAACATCCAAGAATTTGCAGGATGATGGTTCCTAGTTAATTGTGATTACAATAAGTTTTAGCTCCTTTTATTTAAAAAGCTAAGCCTTTCAAACATTCCTTGTCAAGAACACCACTTTCATTTTACAGGTGACAGACTGAGATCCAGAAGGACCTTGTGGTCGTTTTGCAAAGTTATTACAAAGCCACAGATCTTGTAACTGCAGTGCAAACAGCCTACCCTTTGTGCCCTTCTTTTCTGGGACACCTGCTGAAATCAAGTCTGTGCCTACACTACATGCTAAGGCATTTAGATCACAGTTCATGCTGCATTTCTGAGTCAGATCCTAAACTCGAGTGCAGCACCATGGTTTTACCACCACAGAACAAGAAGAGGATGCAGTCTACCATATCCAGAGACAGTAAGACAGATGTCACTGTTCTCTTACTTCTCCCTGGAGCACGCTGTCATAGACACAAAGAACTTTTCTGTATGTACATAGCAACGTTCAACTGAAACCCCAAGGACTTCCCGTTTTCTAAACCATAAAAATTGATGAACATTCAACACATCAACTAGCACTTAAGACAATCTCCTTAGCACTACCTTGCTGATTTGGTAGTTGACACCAGCAACTTTCTCACTCTTAACATCTGCTAGTTTCATTATCTGGTTAGAAACACTTCAAAGGAATCCTGAACATCAGTTTTGACAAGGTCAAAACCTATGCCTACAGATAACCACATCAATCCCAGAGCCAATGAGTTAAGGATGCTCTACCAGGTTTCTAAGGTACACAACCAACTCCTCTTTAGATTCCCTTCTCTGAACCAAGCAAAGGAACAGAAGCAGCAAACAGAAAGACAACCCATCCTCACCTCCCCTACACAGCAATCTGTTACCACAGCAAGTCAGTAGCAAACACAATCAGCTGACTGCCTGGTGCCACCTCTATGCCAGGTGAACAACCAGAAGAACTATCCTACGTTCCACACACAGAATGCTGCTACGGGCCATTGGATCCACAGTGTCACAGATCCCAGGCCCAGCCATACATCAAAGCAGCTCCTGTGAACCAGCTTACGCAGGTCTGGCGTGGGATTTGCACTGCTGAAACTGCAGCACCACTGCAGACAGAGGCACAGCAAACATCTTTTGGTGATCAAGGGGACCTTGACCAGCCAAAGTGCCATAGGAACTGGGCTCTTAGCTTGCCTCTCTCAGGCTGTTAAAATACACCCATGCTGCAAGCAGCTGCCAGTTTGAAGTATTACTGCCCTTTGCCTTCCTCCTTTTCACCTACTTCAGCTGTTTGCTGCCACTCAACCCAAAATTACCACTCAAATTGCCTGCAGCAGAGTCAGCAGAAGCAGCTCTGTATCTGCAGTTCAGCTGATACCCTGCCGTGCCAGCTCAGCCCCCTTCCAGCAGGCTCTGCTGCACACCGCTGAACTACAAGCACACCCCTGCTCCTGGCACAGAGGGCAGCCCTGCAGCAGAAAGCTCGGGCAGGCAACTGCCGACCCGACTCCTCCATAGCAGGCCCCAGCAACCACACGCTCGGAAAGAAGAGTGCTGCTGAGACCTACGGCCAGCACACATGAGATGAGAAACAGGCTATGAAAGGCACATTCTCAGCTTCACAGCAAACTTGCTCTGCCTTTCAGCTCTTTTCTCACCAACACAATAAAGGCATTGATACCAATGGTAAATAAAGTAAAGGTAGAGCAGAAAGAGACGGGTGACTGCAGTAATTTAAACCACAAAGATGCAGCTTGCTGCTTGGCACAAATACCTGTACCATAAATCACAGGTACCATAAACCAGCTTCTACTAACAATTAGTTTCAGCCCCATAATGCTTATGGATGAAGTTTATGTATGTACACATTCCCACTGTACTCAATAGGATCTGGTTAAAATGTTCTCCGTGCTTTACAGAATAAGGCCAGACAACAAAAAAGTGTTTTAAGTGTCCAAGGCCAAGCTTGATGGGCTTTTGAGCAAACTGGTCTAGTGGTAGGTGTCCCTGCCCATTGCAGGGGTTATAGAACTACATGTTCTTTAAGGTCCCTTCCAACCCAAATCATTCTGTGATTCTATGAAAAGACAAATAAACCCATCAATCTAACACGACGTATTAGAACTAATCACTGGTTTTCAGGTCAAGTACATTTCCAATAATATTCATAATCATGCTGTGACAATTACTGGAAAGTTTTCTTTAGAAAGTACCCATCATTTTCAATTTTTTAGAAAAAGGCCCTCAAATTAACATACCACTGACACTATGTTGTGAAAGATTAATATTTAAATACTTCCTCACTCCAAAAAGCAAGTCAAGACACAAGAGCTACTTGAACGTAAAATTACTATTTTTAAGCTCCAGCTCAACATCCTCTTTTCCAATTGACCCTGACTCATGGAAATTCCATGTCGTGGCTTTTATTCTGTCACCCACCTTGCAACTGAGAAGCAAACAAGCTGAGGAGTGGGGGTAGAAAGGAGTCTCAGAGTCATGCAATGCAAATGTTTTCCTATATGAAACACAGTTAACAGAACCAAAATGCCAGGTTTCCATAGGAACTGTAACCATGTCACATTGCACACACTGTACATTAAGTAACATATTGAACAGTTTAAATGTAACAGGAAATCCTGTACATTTGTAATAGACAGAATTAACACTGGAAACCTGCACTCTTTATTTTTCTACCCCTTAACCTGTAACATGTATTGCACCAGTCTGTTGAGCGTGACCTTGTATTACACCAGCACACACAGCTTCACAGGTGCTCTGGTATTGGCAGCATTAGGTGCATTAAAACTACAACAATCAGCAGTAAATCCCACCCTCTACCCCTGGCATAGTCGGAAGCCCATTTTAAAAGCAGCAATGATTCTCATTATTTCCTTCCTCCTCACAAAATTCCTTTAGGTATTGCATAACCGAGAGTGCTTTAATTCTCTACTCCTCTGAAACATCCTTAAAACCTTTATTATCTTACCATTTTTCCTTCCTCCATCTCTGGATTCCTGTACAATGCTACACACAGTTGCTGGCCTTGTACCGAGAATCACCCTGCATGACACACAAAGCAAAAACTCCCCTCTCAAACTGAATTCCCCTTGCCATGCACCATAGCATTTACATTCACCTACGTAATTAAGGAGTCTCTCTGAAGAGCTGCCTGCTTCTTCCCAGAAACAGAAAAATGTTTTCTCTACTCTTCTGTGTTCTAACAATTTATGCACAGTTAAGTGTCTGCTTTAAGTTATCTGGGTAAATAAAAAGTCACCAACCTATTTCTATGTATGCAGAAAAGACAGAACAATTGAATGAGTTAACAGGAAACAGCCATGTGCTATCCTTTTTTCAGCATATCTAATCTGACCTTATTTGTTCAATTTTGGATGTGTTCAGTCAGTGAGGTGTGTCAGGACTTAGCTAAAAAAAAAAAAGCCACAACAAAAAGTTAAAAATACGCTTAATTAAGGTTGAGTACTGTTGCATAAAGAACAGAAGTGTAGAAATTTTCTGGTAAAACAACAGCAGTACATATTTTACTTTCAGACTACTCAAGTGTTTTAAACATTATTACTGAACCAAGTTGCTCTTGTTGGAACAAAGCAAGGTGATATTTGAACTAAAATTGAAACATCTTACACTGACAGTATTGACAAAGTAATTCAGCATTTCTTAAGCTAGATATTTCATTTTGCCGGAGGAAAAAAACCAAATTAACCAAACCTCTGCAAAATTTGACCTAATTTTACAAACAGCTTCAATTCCTCCAGCGCTGCTTTTTCATGGGAGCCGCCTCAGCCACGTCATCAGGTAGCACGTCACTGAGCTCTCCACTCGAGCACCAAGTGTGCTCAGGGACTAGTCACTCACAGGAGTCGCGCTGGTAATACCCAAGCACACACTTGCAGAACTGGGGCCCAAAGATGAAAGCTGCCAACTTGTCATTCACCACAAGTTATGCCTGAGATAGCTGGTAATGATTCCAGATTGCCCAACACATTTCAAACAAAACCTTGTCTTCACTTGTCTGTACCTAGATCAAAGTAATGGCTTGCCTTTCCTCAAGTTGAAGCTGGCCAAAACAGTTCACGTATTAATGAGTTTTGGAGGGGTTTCTTGGCCCATCTTAAAGCCTCTTTTTTTGAGGGGCTGCAGTGCTTCCAGTTTTGGTGCTAAAATTTGGCAAAGAACATTTCAGACTTTTTCACCATTGCTCTGAAAATCTGTCCAAACTGGGCAGAGACCTACATATTTTAAAAAAACGTAAGAAAAGCAGCTTACATGTACCCCATCTGGGTGCATTAGTGACCCGTAGTTAAAAAGGACTGACACGGTACCTATGGGAAGTGGAAGCGTATTATTACCCCAGAGCTAGGTTCACATTCTTATCAGTAACTCTTTACAAGTCCTAGGATTAAAATGCACATTTCCAATCTTGAACACGTTGCTGGGCTAACCTAACAAACAGGCACTAGCTTCCACAAGTCAAAATTGTTTTTCTGAGCTATCTGCTTGCTGGACTTGGAGAAGAGGAAAAAAAAAAAAAAAAGTTAAGAGAAGTAGCAAGAAAGATGTTTCAAGGCCAGATAAAGTAAATTCCAATTTATAACACAGTATCCTGTCATCTTAGAGCCTTTCAGAGAGAAATTAATCATCCACAGCTCTTTCATCACAGAATTCACAACAGTATGTGGGAGGAAGAAAACAAAACTTGAAACAACAGTTACAAAACAGAGTACCACGTAAAACTTTTCTTTTAAATGCAATATAATGCTGACTGCAAAGCAGTTAAGAGTTGAGAACTGTACTTAACACTGAGGTTGAAGTCCTGATTTCAGTGACATCCAAAGGAGTTGGATTGTTTACAGTTTCCAAATACTAAAAAAACAAGCCCAAAACAACACAGCCAGAAGAGAGGCTTTAAAAGGCCTATAACAATTTACTAAGGGATAACAATACTTTTGCCCAAGAAATACGTTATATAACTCAAAGCCCATACATCCCAAATCCTACACAGGTCCATGTGACAAAATGAACACATTAGAGTTACCAAATAGAAAGAAATACACATTTCCTCAGAAGCACTTCAAAATCAGGTTTGGTGCTACAGGTGGCCCCTTCAGCTCCAAAAGCTTTTCTTCTGCAAACCTCCCTGACTTCCCCGGGGCATTTTCACAGGCTGCCCACAGCACTCTTCACACACAGCTTGCTCCTAGCAGAGGAGCTAGCTACTCTGTGAGGACCAGCACATCCCTGTTCTGCTGGGTCTGCATTTCCTTCCCAGGAGGACAACAAGGAAGGGAACCCCTTGCTCTCCTCTCAAGCTTAATCCGAAGCGCACTCAG
>NW_008584134.1:0-5384 GCF_000691845.1 Merops nubicus | reverse complement strand
CGCTCTCCTGGGTGCAGCGTTTTTCCCACAGCTCACCACCTCTGAAGCCCAGGAGAACTCACCCACACGCAAGGTCTGGCTGTTTCCTGGCATTCATGTTACCTGCTCTTCCCACCTCCCCTGTAGAAGATTCTGGATTTCTTGCACCTGCTGTACCATTTTGGTCTCAAGATCAGTCTCTAGTCCCCTTCCCGTAAAATCTGCTTGTTACTTGCCAGGTGCAGCCTGGGACCGGGAGCCACCGGAGCAGGACACGAGTAGTTGACAAAACACTGAAACTTACTACTCACACAATAGGGCTAAGTGCACAGTGTCAACAGAGCAGGAGAGAAAACTTATCTCCAGCTCCTCAATCTCTTTACATGACAACCAATGTGTTACTTGACCAACAAAAATTACACATTACAAAGGGAAATCCAATTTTCAAAACAAATAACTTAAAATTATCCACTCAGTGATCAGTTAGCAGCAGGGTTAAATTTGAAGGAATGCAGAATTCCAGTATATAAGGAAATAGACATGGCCCAACCAGTGATCACATTGGCACTAGACCAACACAAAATTTACTTTCCATTCTATAAGCATGACTGCAGCAGGGCACAAATACAGATGTCAGACATCACATGTATGATGATACTACATGCCAAGAAGGGTGAGTTACTCTAGGTGTGGGGCTTTGCTCTCCCACCTGTGCTGCGCCCAGTCTCTGACCAAGCCTGGAGAAACAGTACCAGTATTCCAGCTTGGGACCGTTACAGCATTAATTACAGTGCTGTGATGATGCCACCCACCTCCCACCATCTACTCACTCCTAACAAAAAGGCATACCCGACCAACACTGCTCAGTATCACATACTAAAAAAAATACAACAGACTACTTGTAAATCACATTAAATTTCTCCAGCTGATAACTACGCACAAGGACTGGAGAACAACTCACCATGCTGGCAGAAAGCCACCCTTGTCATTCCTTCATGGTTCTCAATTTCCTACCTTGAGTGATGACTACTCAGACTGCTTGCTACTTGACCCTGCCCATCTGGGGGGCAAGGGGACTTTCATGTTCATCAGCTGTTGTAAAGCTGTTAATCATTTGGTCAGTATCTACACAAGAGACTGGCTTACAACAGGCAAAGTCAATCTTTCACCACATACCAGGACATCTTTCAGCACACTGTTCTGCAACAGTGAAGAGTCAAAGTTTTATCTCCTTGGGTATCCACCCATTGTCACAAAGATGTCACCACTTGCATCATTCATCTACTGGAAAAAACCTGCATTTCAGAAGCTTTTAGAGCTGGGACAGATGGAACTTGCCTAGATTTTGCGTCATGGGTTATCAGAGCTGCTACCTTCAGCTCTTAGTCCTCAGCAACTTCACTGAAAAGGGTTTGATTGGCAACCAAAACGGGAAAAAAAGGCAGTACAGAGAGTCAAACATTGCTAATGTATTACAAGTAAAGAAATTACTTTTAATATATATTCTAAGATGATACAAATAATCTTAATGTATAAAATTACTTTATTATACTGTTTAATGTTTTTCTCTGAATTACCTGAACCTTTGTGAGACAGTATGAAGGAAAAACTCAAGCCACTCTCTGGCCTACAAAGCTTTGCCAAGCTTGTTACAGCTACCAAAACCTGCACACAGTATTAAATCCAGCTTTACCAGAAGTGCCCAAGTCTTAGCCATCAGTACAGCAATCTAAAAAGCATTATAGAAGTGCTGCTGCTTATGTTCGCAGTAAGATAAAGCCCTTGCCACCATTACTTGACCACATGACATTTAAGTACAGCAAAACTTGTGCTACCTCCTACCTTACCTGTGCACACAGACTACAACCACAGCACCCAGGCACTGTTGAACCACTGACCACAGAGAGCTTTCCTTACAGCACTTCTTCCAAACAACAACCTAGGCAGATACCAAGTAGTTTCTGCAATTACAGCATCACCTGACCTGGCAGGAAGTCATCCACACCTCTGTCCCTTAGAACAGAGGTGGCAGTGATGGTTCACAAATACTCATACTTCTTTTTTATCTACTTCATTAGTTTAGAGTATTTCAAAAGAAAACAAACCAGAAAATAAGACAGACGGCACGTGGAACAGAAAGCAGAAAAAAAAAACCCAGACAGTAGTAGTGGCAGATAAATAGAGTACTGATACAAAAGATTAAATTTACTTGAAAAATGAGCCAAAGAATAAATTACCTTTTCTTAGGATGAGGCTGAGTTCAAGGAAGCAGTAGCTCTCACTGTGAACTTCTGTAAAACACAGCTGTGATTTTCTCTAACTGGTGCACTGGAACAGCTCTTTGAGCGCCCAGGGAATCTTAGATTTTGGGGAAGTGACCCTCAAATATCTATGGAAACACTATGGGAAGAACCCAAAATCAGTCAATAATGGGTGAAACTATACTGTTACGAAAATTTCCCTTCTAGACATTGGTAGCTATTTACAATAGGCTTTTAAATACTGCTAAGTATGAACAACTCTAATTTGACACTATAACTAAAAGGTAAATATTATACCTGTTTATACAGGCAAGATCTACATCCCTGCTCAGCCTGGATGTTTTCTGTTCCTGTAAACCAGGTTGATATTACCCTTACTTAAATATGATGGGTAGTCACAGAGCCTGCATTTCAAAAAGGATGTTGAAAAAAACCCTCTGCAAAACATACATAATAGCCACCACAAAAGCAACAAGAGAAAAATCAGTGGCACCTCAGTGGGATCTATATGCAGCATGTCAGAGGCCTAGTGCTTAATTAAAACGTGTGAGTACTACAGGGACCAGAATAACTGAGAGCAGGGCACAGCTTCATCTGTCTGACAAAGCAATAAGACCACACAACACATGGAATTAGAGGCATGCAAGTGAAAGCACAGCTCACATCTTAAAAACAAGAGAAAAAGCAATGAGAAAGGCTTATTAAGATTACGATGAGTACCCTACCTATGGAGAGTTCCAAGTAAAAGCCAGACTTCCTAAAGGATAACCTGTGTTCCATGGTAAGTCATTAAGCCTCAAATAAGAACAGGCATTTCACTGGGATGCTGGAACAGTACCAAGCTGAAATACTGGTACTATTTCTCCAAGCTTGGTCAGAGACTGGGAGCAGCACAGGCGGGAGAGCAAAACCCCACACCTAGAGTAACTCACCCTTCTTGGCCCTTACTATTTTGCTTCACCTTTTTGGAAAAGTGATCTTAACCCTCAGATGAACTGCAGGAGCAGCGGGGTGACTTGTGCATTCTCCTCCACCACAGTGCTGGTCCCAAGGCCCAGCTCCCTCGCAGTGAGAAACCGCCAACTTCGTGGCAGGTGGGCATCCCCCCCACCAGTAACTACACCAGGGAGTGGATACCTCACTAAAACAACAGCTGCTCTCATACAGCCTCAAGCTTTTTTGGCTTATTAATCATAAGGAGAAAGAGCTCTGTCAGTCTGCTGCTTCTGGGGTGATGACACTAGATTCATCCCACCTGTAAAGCTGAGGACCAAGACTGCCCGCTGCTGCATCCAGCACCTGCTGAGACACAGGGCACAAGCCATCTGCCAAACAGGGACTTTCACCATTTTTCTCAGCACTGGTTATGTTCCAGCTCTCCTTCAGTGCCCACTGGAAAGCAAAGGGTAATAGAGTGCCTTTATCCCTCGCTTCCACCATAATTAGAATTTGTGAACATCTCCAGCTGCCTGGAGCAGCAATTCCTTGCGTCAGATCATGTTGCAGAGGCTCACACTAATTTCCTACCTCTGAAACGCTCACCTAGCTGGGCGACCACAGGGAGCCACTCTGTCTGCAGTACCCATTCATAGGTTATTAACAAAATTGTGAGAATCCTTTTTAAAGAAATATTATTCTCCAACCCAAATCACCCTCTATTGAATTAATCTCTATATGAATAGAGGAAGTTACTTCCTAACACCTTAAGGGATTTGCAAGCTGTCCACACAAGACAGGACCATAAGGTAGACGAATATTTACTAGAGCAAATTCCCAGTTCATTGTACTCTCCTTTTTCAAAATCCTGGATACATAAAGCAACAAAACTATATTCCTACACAACAAGACAAGAACTGTTCCAACCAGTTCTAAGTTGCTCCAACTCCAAAAGGAATCAGTTATCATTTCGGCAGTAGATATGACAAATCCAAATGGGACCGTGGCCACTGGTGCAGTGAGAACAGGAGGCGAGGGGCCCAACTCAATGACTGAGCCTCACAGTTGGCTTAAGACAAATCAAGTTTTCTAGAAATGTTATCTTCATAACATACTAGGAAAAAAAGTACTGAATTTAATTGAAGCACAGGATTCCCTTCCAAGGCCAAAATTTTGATCCATTATTAAAAAAGAAAGGGTAGAGGATGGGAAAAGAGGGAGGAAAAACCGTCAGACAGCATTTTGTCAACAAGCAGTACCATCAGCTTTAATACGACTCTTAACAAGACCAGCATTACTTGCCTGTTAAGATACTTAAAATATTTTGCATATATTTATGGATATTTTCCAGGTAAAAGGATGACAGAGAAAGCAGCCTAAAATGCACTAGGACTTATATTAAAGACGTGTATTCCTGACAAAGTAATTTTTGTTTAGGAAGTACGTAAACACGCATACTTCTCTTGGCATTTTCTGTCGCCTTCTCCATTAATTTTCTGAAGTCTGTGTGTGAATACGTACACACCCAAAAGACCAACATTAGCAAAATACGATTCCCACATTGTGCAAACACTTGCTGATACAGTACACAGGGAGAGTTCATCAATATGCATTTTAAATATCCTCCAAACAGAGGCCCTTAGTCCGGGTCACAGCATTTGAGGCAAATTATAATCGATTAATGGGTACCTACCCACCTTAAAAGTCCATCATTATGCATTAATACAATAAATGTATGACTTCTTGATGAGAGAACAGTAATTGTGGCGTGTAAGGCAAACACAGACTCAGTAACGGGCTTTTACCATAAGCACTCATCATCTTATTTCACCACCTGGAAAACAAACAGCTACTGCGTCCTTCAGCACCGTATTAGCACACACACATCATCAACACACAGTTAAGCCCCCCCAGCCAAAACCCGACTCTGAAGTAGCGGATGAGGAGGCACAGAAAGGGAAAGTCCGCTGCACAAACGAAAGACACAAAAATCAGTTACCGACACACCTTCGGCACCAGGCAGCACTTCTTAATCACGACAGCCTGAGACTACCGATTAAAAGAGAGGGAGCCTGGAACATTCCAGTACCTCACACAGGACCTGGGGACGAACAAACGGGGTCTGAGCGCTGACGCCGGCGAGGCAGCGGGCTCCGCTTTACTGGCTGGTTTGAAGGCGGCCGCGGAGGCGGCGCCCGGGCCCGGGGG
>NW_008584133.1:0-529 GCF_000691845.1 Merops nubicus | reverse complement strand
TATGATTCTATGACAATACGACTCTCTGGCAGGAACGCCACTGGGCAGGACAGACTGGATGTCCTTTGCCAGATGATCCACTTCCTGACTGCTGTTCTCTGTGGCAACCAGAGCTGTTCAAAACTCACCTATTGTGTTCAGACAGTAGTTGAAGAGTAATTATGTGTTTGTATTTACTTCTCCTTCAGGAAGTTCCCAGGATATTTGCTTCCTCCTGGATTGCTCAGCAACACTTACATTCCAGAAGACTGGCACTCTTTCTCCCATTTCGTTGCTATTTGTGGCAACACCGGGTCTTGCACTGGACAATCCCCTTTCAGGCCAGTTCACGTTTCACTACAGAATTCCAGGAGCCCGGTATTGCCGCTATCTGTCATGACTTCCCCCGCCGGTGAGTACAACAGCCACCCCTCACGGCCAAAGATTTTTCAACATCTTAACATCTAGAGCAGCGCCAGGAAGGCGCCGCAGAACCGGCGCAGGGAGGTCGCTCTCGGAGCAGCGAGGCCGTTCGCCAGGCGCAGCGGCG
>NW_008584132.1:0-329 GCF_000691845.1 Merops nubicus | reverse complement strand
CTGCTGGCCGGCTCCTTGCACACGCAGCCCTTGGCACAGTTGCTGCAGCTCGCGGGGCAGCAGGAGCAGCAACCTGAGGGGGGACACAAGAGTTAGGGGGGGTGGGAAGGGATGGAGGTCCCATAGGGCAGGGGCAGCCTTCGGAGAGTGGGAAACAACCCTCCCATCATAGGCAGGGATGTGAGCCCAATGGGTTGGTGGCTGGGGGATCCTAAAGTGCAGGGCCATGGTTCCAAAGGGGATCAGGGGGTCTTCAGGGGGCAAGGGAAGAGGGACGGGTCCTCATGAGGGTCCTACAGGGCAGAGGCACCCCAGGGGGAGCAGTGGGG
>NW_008584131.1:0-11150 GCF_000691845.1 Merops nubicus | reverse complement strand
TTTGTTTTCAAACCATTACACCAAGGCAAGGGTGGTGACAGACAAACCTTGCAGGTGTGCTCCAGGTCAGCAGCGTCATCGAAAGCCTGGACAAAAACAGAGCCCAGCCGCCGGTCGATGTCTTCGACCTTCTGCTGGAAGTCAACGGTGTCCTGCACGAACTCCTGCGGGGAGGCAAAGCAGTGAGCCACGAGCCTGCAGGACAGCACCAAGGAGGCACCTGTGACCTCCTGAACCAGGCATCTCCTCTTCTTATTCACCACGAATCAAAACACTCCTCTGGCCAACCTTCAGCCACTGTTGCATGGCAAAGCCCCCCAGAGCCTGGGGACATCTCTGTCCCAGAGCCAGGACCGTGGCCCTCTGGGATGGATCCTTTGGTCCCGAGGGCTTTCCACAGTCCAACGAGCACTAACTTCAGCCTAGAGGCAAGATGGACTATTTCCACACCTTCTCCCCCACCACTTGGCCTGAAGTCTATGCCATTGTCCAGAAAAGCCACAGATGCACCTGCTGAGTTCCAAATCCAATCTACTTTCAAGCCAAAACAAGCCTGTGGTTTTGATCATGAGCTGACTAAGTGGGGCAACAATAAAGGTAGTTTCAAAACACTGGCACAAGCTGTGTAGAGAGGATGTGGAGCATCCACTCTTGGACATACTCAACTGTGGAGATATTTAACCTGACTGATCATAGTCTTGCTCTCACTGAGCCTGCCTTGAGCAGGGAAGGTAGACTGGGTGATCTCCAGAGATCCTTTCCAGCCTTAACAGCTCTGTGTTTCTGTAACTTCCATTGTCTTCCGCCACTGTTTTTCTCGCTTTAACTGTAAGAAATCCCTTGAAGTTCAAGTGTAAAATCTAGGTTTTCTTTCCTACAGGTAAAAGAGCCCAAATCAAAGACTGAACTTGCCCAACTGGGAAACTCCAGTCCTTCTGTCCTAGCTTGGAAAAAACCACTAAAAATTAGGCCAGGTGTCTCTTTTCTGAAGAGACAAATCATGAAGCAACAGCTTGTGCTGTTACCACTGCTGACCTCCAGCAGAATCAGATGTCACATTTTAGCTAAAAAAGAGGCTCTATAAAGTAACAAGGGGTGAAAAACTCAAACACTGAAAGAAGAAGTGTGACTCAGAGTCACACTAAAGGCCATGGGGTCACCAAAACCAAGCCAGGTCCTGCAGAGCTGACCAATCATCACTCTTCCTGTGCCCTCCCTCCTGGAGTAGGGGTGACTTGGAGCAAGCAGCTTTCCAGCAAGATCCTCCCAGGCAGCACTAGGGACACACCACCTGCTGCAGAGACATACTGGGAACTACAGGAAGCAAAGCACAAGCCACCCATCACCACACCAGTCAGGTCCCAACACCTGAAGGAAAGGCACAAGAGCCCCATGTCCCACCATCCCAGTACGGCCCTTCCAGCAAGGCAGAAGCCTGCTGGGGGAGGACTTCACCCTGGGACTGCCTTCCACCTGGATGTCTGCCACAAATGGCTGCCCCACGAGCAGTGTGAGACTGGAGCTCCTCACCATGGAGCTTCCTCATGGCCACTGCAGTTTTTGTACTCCCTCCTCTAGACGTGGGGACAGACCCAGCCACGTCCTGCTCAGCAGACACAGGGAACTGACCCCAGGGCAAACGGGAGAGCGGAAACCAAAGATCCTCTGAGACACAGCCATGGGACACAGAGCCCTTCAGAAATGCCATTTCCACCCCTCCTTCCCAGCTCACCCAGGCTGTGCTGCTTGGTGTCAAAGACAAGAGCAGGAGTCTCTGGACAGACAGGAAGGAGGTCCACGGCACATCTGCCTGCCCTGCCTGTATGACATGTGCTGCTGTGAGCATCTTGTGGACCAGATGGCCACCAAGCCATGACCCAGAGGGCTGGGAATATTCCTTTAAATAAAGCACTACTGATAATAAAATAGAGTCCTTGAACTCCAGGAGCACCAGATGCCACATGTTCATCTGGACAAAAGTAAACACAGCCCAGGAGGCTACCTGAGCTGGCCCTCATCAGGCAAGCTAGACACTAATAGCAGGAGAGCAGACGGATGTGGGTGTTGGTGCAGCTCATACACATCAGCAATCACCACATGCAGGGCAAGCCTGTGCGAAAGGCATGGAAACCCAGGTTCCCAGCTGCACTGGCTCATGGTCCTGAGCTAGCACGATATGATAAATAGAGACCTGCAAGGACTCCCAGATCTCTGCAGGAAAGCCCAGCAGCTCCCCGTTCCCTCCAGTGATAGATCAGCCCATAACGAAAGGAGCTGGGAAGAAGTCAGCAGGACTGCACATAAGCCAGAGCTCTACTGCAGAGGAAGCTGCTGCCTCAGCAGCTGCTCCTTCAGCTTCTTCCAGCTGCAAGCTGGTCCCACCTACCGTGTTGGTCAGGTCGAGACAGTCATAGGTTCGCTCTGAAAACACCTTGTACGCCTCCTGGAACTCCTCGTGCATGTCCAGCACCTGCTTGCCCAGGGCCTTCCCTTTAATCCCACTGAACTCCATCTTTTCCAGCTTCACCAGGTCCAAGGCAGTTGCCAGGAGATCCTTCAAAGGCAACGGAGGCACACACAGGTTAAGATGCTGACAAAAGATGACAGCAGTTGTCACACCATGGAGCTGCATGTGCTGCTTTGCTGAAGGGTCTCCCCAGGCACTCTGCTGGTGCCAATGGGAAGGGAGGAGACAGATCCTACCTGTCCTGAGCATCAAGGGCTGCTCATAGCATGTCCCTCCCTAGCAGGGCTGCTGCTGCCACGAGCAGTACCATACCAACTGCAAAATTGCTTTTAAATTGCACCCTCTGCAGGGACAGAGCTGCATGAGCACGGGGCTGCCCCCGCACATTCAGACCTGCTCTCTGCAGAATAACATCCCTCTCAGCTCGAGACCATGCTGGGAGCTGAGGGACAACAGAACTCATGGCACCAGAGGTCCCTGCCTCAGATCATCTCACAGTGACAAACCTTGGGAAACAGGGACACCCCTGAGCCACAGCACCCCAGCTGGACAGACCACTGGGATGTGAAGGGATGACCTGGTGAGGAACATGTCTCCTCCACTCCTTCCCAGGCCACGTGGCACAGCCAAGAGGTGCCTAGCCTCAAGGAGAGCACAGGGTCTATTCAAGGCAGGTGGGATCCAGCTCCAGGGTGTCTCTGACGGCAACGAGATGACTAGGAGATTCAGCCATGCAAAACAGCCCCCAGCAATCCCCATTCCCTTGCCCCAGCAGAAACAAGGAATCCAACAGGATTCTTGGAAACAATGACACACCCACCAACCTGGCACAACTGTGTATCTTACACATGCACCGAGCAGGACATGGTCAAACAGGGTCCTAGCCCTGCTGTAACAGGAGGTCTAACAGCAAAGAGAGTAGCCCCACCCCCTGCCATCGGGAGAAATTACAGGAAGAGAAGATGCCATCAAGTGGGTTCATGGCTACAGAGCTCTCCTGAAGGCTTGCAATATTTTCCAAGGCCAGAGTCTCACCTCCACCATCTCCAGCCTCTTCAGGAAGCTGTCCAGCCTCACAAACACCATCCCGGCATGGAAGTCCCACTCCCTCACTTCTTGACCTGGTTCATAGTACGTGTGCAGTTTTAATCTTCTCTCCTCAAACGCCCCTTTGAAGGCATTCAGGATGCTGAGCACCATTTGCACCTTGCCCAGGCTCTCTTCCATCTCCCCTTTCAGAAGGTCTTCTGGAGACAGGTACAACAGAGCCTGGAAGAGCAAATTCACACCTGAGAGGTCACTTCTGCCATCACAGAAAATGGTGACTTCTTGCACTGAATGTGTTTGAACCCACCTCCCAAGTTAAGAACCACTTTGCTGGGGAAGGACGGGGGAAAGGAGGAGAGAGGGGACTTTCATTAAAAACCTTCCCTTGGCAAACACAAGCATCACAGCCACGCACCTGCTGAATGAGAAGGTTGCAGATTTCCTGGAGCAACACTACTATTCGCACAGGCTTGTTGTAGTGCTTGGAGGTGACCCAGATCAGACACACGACATGCAGCAGAGGAACTAGGAAAGGCTTCACCTCGCTGAACTCAACCCTCTCTATGTCCTCCAAGTGGCACCTGAGGGGCATCAGGTGCAGGTGAATGTCTTGAGCTTCACTCAAAGCTGTATTAAGAGATATGAGAAGCAGTAAGATCCTTCTTACTCTCTACAACTCCCTGAAAGGAGGTTGGAGTGAGGTGGGGGTTGGTCTCTCCTCCCAGGTAACCAGTGATAGGACGAGATAAAATGAGCTGAAGTTGCACCAGGGGAGGTTTAGGCTGGATCTTAAGAATTTCTTTCCTGCCAGAGTGGTGAGGCATTTGCCCAGGGTGCCCAGGGTGGTGGTGGAGTCTCCATCCCTGGAGGGGTTCAAAAATCATGTGGACATGGCACCTGGGTACATGCTTTAGTGGCCATGGTAGTGTTAGGTTGGAGATCTTTTCCAACCCGAATGATCCTATGGTTCTGTCCACCCAGCTGTGCTGTGTTGGGCTGGGAGCTGGATGCTGCCCCCACCCCACCGGTGGGACAGGTGCTGGGACAACGACCAGCCCTGAGAAGCACAAGGCACATTGATCTGCCTGGGTGCCAGAGGTCACTCCCCCTGAGCACTGCACCCCCGGCAGTGACCAGAACAGGGAGTGCAGGGACAGGATGGCAAGGGACGGGGAGCTGGGGCAGGGGCTGAGCCCACAGCTGCCCCCAGAGCAGCAGGGAACAACAGGGCTGTGCCACAGGGCGTCCCGGGCTGGGGAACACCACGGGCCTTGACCTGAGCTCCTTCCAGCTCAGCTCGGGCTAGAGCAGCCCCTTGCCCAGTGGGCAGGTGACCATGGTCCCGCTAGTCCTGGCTGTAACAGCAACCTGTCACAGCGAGGGAGCTCACGTCTGGCCTGCTCAAAGCTGTAGCTTGGCTCTGCACAGCCGTGTGGGTTTAGCCTGAAGAATTGATTAGGACACGGATCATCCTGCTAGACTGGGCACTGGGGAGGCTGCCCCCCAAATCCTGGGGTCAGTTTTGGGCCCCTCACTCCAAGAAGGACCTTTAGTGGCTGGAGCATGGCCAGAGAAGGACAACAAAGCTGGGGAAGGGTCTAGAGCCCAAGTGTGGTGAGGAGCAGCTGAGAGACTGAAGGTTATTAAGTCAAGTCTGAAGAAAAGGAGGCTCAGGGGAGACCACCTGGATCTCCACAACTCCCTGACAGGAGGCTGGAGCCAGGTGGGGTTGGGCTCTTCTCCCAGAGAACAATCAATAGGAGAAGAAGAAACAACCTCAAGTTGCCCCAGGGGAGGTGTTGTGGTTTGAGGCTTGGAATGGGGTTGTGACCTTCCAGCAACTGGGAGGACCCCGGGTGGGTGTGAAACCATTGTATTCCCTCCCCTTCCCACACACACTCTGATAAGAGGCAGGGAGTGGTTTCTAATTTCACTCCTGCCTTGGAGCTCAGAGAGGAAAGTTCTCCTTTCACTCCGTGGGACCCTGGAACCATTTCTGAGGGTTTTGTATATTTTATTTTTTTGTATTATTCCCCTAATCTTTGTATATATTATTTTCCTTACCTCCCTTTTTCGTTTTCTGTTCCTTGTAGAACAATATACTTCATTTTTTTTAAAAGTGTCTCTCTCTCTCTCGGGGGGGGTGGGGGGAGAGGCGAGTACATAGTTCTGTTCCGTGTGGGTCCTGCCCTGAAGCCCTTTTTACACGGAACCAGGACAGGAGGTTTAGGTTGGACCTGAGGAACAATTTCTTCCCCTTGAGGGCTGTCCAGGGCTGTCCCAGGCTGCCCAGGGCAGTGGTGGAGTCCCCATCCCTGGAGGGAGTTTCAAAGCTGTGGGGATGCGGTGATGAGGGACAAGGTTTAGCTGTGGACGTGGTAGAGTCAGGTTAATGGTTGGACTTGATGATGTTAAAGGTCTTTCCCAGCCTAAACTCTCCTATGATTCTATGACTAATTATCCCAGAGTGCAAACGTAATAAAACCAGGTGATTAAACCTGCGGAGCAACAAGAAGTGAAGTAAAAAAATTTCTTGAATGCATATGAAAATAACTCACAAAACCCAAAACCAAGGAAGGAAAACGTCCCACTGTGAACACAAAAAGCCAGACAACAGCCAGAGCCCCCCATCAGCAGGGAGGGCACAGCCCCAGGGAAAGGGGCAGAGCCTTAAAGGCAGGTTCATACAAATCTGAGCTGTGGTGTAATGGAAATTATCAAAGTCCAAATGATCCAGTTAGGGTTAGTGTTACTGTAAGCAGATTAAAACCAACTTCTGGCTGTATTTCGATCAGACCCTTGAAGCATTAAGAAGTCTGACAATGAATTCTTGGCTCCTCATATAAAGGGTGTTTCTCTAGGCCACATAAACTCAGCTAGAGGACACAGATCCTTAACAGATGAAACGGTTTCCAATGGAAGACTAGTGCTGTCTGTCAGCACTGGCAGAGCCTGACTGCTTTTGTCTTGCCAGAGAGAAGATGGGTTGAAGATGGACGTGGAGGGTCAGCCACATTGGTCTGCAGGGGCCAGAGCAGCAGGACCAGGCTGTTTTCACTGCAGAGGGGAATTTGCAGGCTTTCCTTGGGCTGGGGTGGACTCCCCTAAGCAAAGTTCACCAGAAAAAAGGAGATGTTTGATTTAAGAGTTGTATTTTTTTTAAGGTAGGATTTTGCTCCACCTACAGGCAAAAAAAATTATCCTTCCTTGCAAGGAATGAAAAAGGGAAAAAAAATCATTCCAGCTGTGAGTTGGCCAGACCTTGCATCTGACCCCAGACCCTTGGGGATGGGGACAGGGACAGACCCCCTGCTGCAGACTCTCCACAGGTGAGAAACCTCCCCACCACCACAACCAGGCTGCGGCTCAGGACGCAGAGCTCTGCACAATCACAGGGACCCCACTTTCCTCCCGTGTGACACAGGTGACAATACCTCCCTGCTTTCATCAGAGGCCTTGAAATCCTCACACCCAAAGGTCCCCACACTGCAAATTGCTGACCTTTCAGCAAGGGGCTTGGGGCTGTGGTGGCCACAGCCTGGGAAAGAACAGGCTAACAAAGAGGTTTCAGTTAGCCACAAGATCTGTCCTGTTGTCCTGAACCCCTGTTCCTGCAGACTGCTACCAGAGGAGCTGGTGAAAGTTGGGGTGAGGCCCGCTGGATTAATGCAAATGCTCCATTACAGCAGAGTGAATTCCCAAATCAATACTCCCTGACCTTGAAGAAGGGACTGGCTCAACAGACCAGTGATCAAGCTTCTCTCAGCCTGGAAAGAAAGGCAACAGATCAAGCCCAAGCAGCCCAGTTTCACCCCATGAACCATGGCCAGAAGCAAGGTTGCAGTCTCCACGGCCACAGCAAACTCCAAATGACCAAATTACAGCCACACTGGGCTTGAAACCAGCAACACCAGCCTGTGAACAACAGCCAGAAGTCAGCACCATGGCAAAGCTGCCCCAGCATCTCACCTGCCTCAACATCCATGAGCATAGCTTTGAAGGTTGGGACATAGCTGCTCTCAACTCTCTCCAGCACCTCCAGCATGTTTCTGACCCTCCTTGTCCTCAGTTGGTCGTAAATGCTCTCCAGGCCATCACACCTACAGCAATCAAACACGTTACAAGCCCACGCTGGGGCAGCATCAGCTGCCCCCCCACACCATCCGCTTTCCCTGGACCTCACACTCAGGATTTCCCCCAGCTACACAGAGACTGAGTGAAAGGAAACAGGAGGAAGCTCCTGCAGAGACACAGACAAAGCCTGAACAGGACAGACAGACGGTGCTGGGGTTTGGCACAACAGCAGCTCTGCTGCTGGGAGGACACTGCTGAAAGAAGCCATCAGGTGTTTCTGCAGCACTAGTGACAGCTCTCCAGCAGGCAGGGTTTGCAGAGTCAGCCTGAACCAACATGGCACAAAGGTTTTCACAGAGCAGCAGGAAATTCCACTCCTGCTTCTTGAGCAGTTACACCCCTGCTGGCATCAGCAGATGGGCAGCAGCCAGCTGAGGTGCACCGCTTCTAGAAGGCCCTACAGAATGTGTCCACTGCTCTGACTCCTGTGGCTGGTTCCAAGTAAACAGTGATGGCTAAATCTTTTCCAAAATAATTCTCTCAAGACGTAGCCCTGTGCTGGGGCTCTGTTAACGTACAGGCACCTGCCCCGTGACCTCCCAGAGACTTTGCAGGTCGTGATTATTTTATGTGATGGAGCAATTTTCCACAGTTCATCTTTACGTGAACCTGAGGCAGGTTCTCAATCCTTAGAAGTGGCAGCTCTGCCTGTCCCCAGCATTCTCCCTCCACCCAAAACCAGTCCTCGTGACCACCATGCCCTGGCCAGGCTGCCCAGGGTACCTGTTCTTCCAGAACTCCAGCTCCACCTTGGGAGTAGGGTTGGTGCCTTGCAGGAGGGGCTCTGGAGACTCCTTGTTCAGAGCTTCCTGGATCTGGTAGCTCCAGTCTATGATGGCTGACTCGGCAGCATAGACAAGAGATCTGTCGACGTGCTCCAGGCTGCAGAAAACAGACCACACCACGAAGTAAGTGAACTTCAGAATCATGACAGCTACCAGGCAGGTCTAAATAAGACTGGAGAGAACCAAAATTATGAAAGCTGTTCATGTACTTGAAGAGAAACACAAGGAAATGAAGCTGGTGGTTGGGAAGCCACCCTACATCTCCAGGAGGACAGATGCAACGGGTTCCAACACTCTCCATGGGGCCATGAAGAGCTGAGGAGTTTGCAGGAAGCTGCAGGTGCACAGGGAGCAGCAGGAGAACCGAAAGGACTTGACCACAGGGGATGGGGGTTCTTCCATCGACTCAGGCAGTCCAGTGCTTCTGTGTGCCCACAGTCCTCTGCAATTCCGAGCTCCTCCTGCCTCTGCTGATGGTCCCCTGAGACAGAGACCATGAACTACATCATGGGTGGAGCAAGATACACCCAGCCTGGCAGTTTGGAGGAGCAGCAAGAGTCCTGTGAGTGGTCGGGAGCACCCCCAGAACACACAGCACATGCACCTGCAGGAGAAAACCCAGTGGGGAGCAAGGGCTGGTACTCACAACCGCTCGTTCTCCACATCAATGTCCTCGATTCCCTCCAAGCCAGCTGGAAGAGGCAGCAAGGTCTTGCCCTCTACTTGGCCAACCATCCTGAAAACAGCACTTTTCAGGTTGTGGACATGATGTATAATGTCTTGTGACACCACTTTTGGCCAGCCTTGATGGTTCTTCTTGTTCGTCAGGATGGGCACAATCACCTACAGCAAGAGTCATGGAAAGGCAATGGAGAAAAAAGCACTGCAGGAGACAGACAGGCCACCAGGCTTTGGGGCCCTTGCTTGTCCACGCCTGGAGACCCATATCAATTGCTGTCTCCAGCAGTTCCCTGCCTGTGTGAAGCACAGGCGGATGATGATGAGCAGGCCTCTCTGCAGGACCACTCCGTACACTGGAACATCTCCTCCCTTGAACCCCAGAAGCTGGGAAGGGTGGAAACCAGCAGCCCTGGCCTCAGGCTCTCTCAGCCTCTCAAACCTGCAACTAGAGACAGCTCCAGGGGCTCTTGTCCCCTTGTCCTCACACCACCTCCTGGTGCTTGCTCCCCATTTCACTGCTGGTGGGCAGGGGACACAGGCAGCAGCTTCAGGCAGCCTTCCAAGACTAGCAGGGCTGAGCTGAATATACCGACCATCCCTTGACAACAACCACCAACATGCTGAAAGTCTTATGGTACCTTCTGGGATCTACTGTTGGTGAGGGTCATCTAGAACCCCATCCCAACTGCACTGTACGTCTCAAGCATAGCTGCTGTTTGGGCTATTTTCCAAAGTTGCAGCTCACTAAATACAATCTTTGTCTTGAGGGGCAAAAGGTCCCAAGGTTTGTACTGACCCAACGGTGTGAGGTCTCATGGCTGGCCTGGGCTTGCCTGGACCTGAGCTGCTTCTGGCTTCTCTGAGCTGGGGTAGCAACAGAGAGTCTGCCACCCATTCTGGACTGGCTTCGCTCTGGGGCCAGCCTTTGGCAACAGCCAAATTCATGTTGTCCCTGGTGACAAACAGCTCTTTGTGTCAACCAGGCTTGGGGGAGGTATAAAAATAGCTACAAACGGACACAAAATGGAAAAGGAATAAAGCAGTCCAGCACCACCAGGATGCCAAAGATCCTTTGGAACCATGACTGGCCTTGTAGACCTGAGGAAGACCAGCAACAACAATCAGGGAGCCATGGGAGGGGGGAGCTTCCTCACTGAAGCTCTGGTGTCAGGATGCACATCCCTGACTGGTGAAGGCAGCCAGAAACCAGGACCTACAGGATCTGCTGAAGTTCTCCTTCCCCAAAATCTCCCTGTAGCAGATGGTGTTTGAAGGGCCCATCACCTGCAACCTGCCACCGTTCACAAACACCCCGACACAAATCCCGCAGTTTGTGCAGACTCACCAAGACCGTGAAGCTCATCATAACACCCCGGAACCAAAGCTCCCCGAGTCCATCACGTGTTACCCCGCAAAACCAAGATACTTGGCCTGGCCTCTGCTCTTGGGAATCCAATCTACCGGTCACCACCTCAACATACCAACAGCATCACCAGAGCTTATCAAACCACACAGCTCCTCAACTTTCCTATATTACAGCCTCACTGCTGAGACTTCTTCAGGTCTGGTGCCATCAGGAATAAACCGGGACAACACTGCCTGGTTCAGGCTACTAACACAGGAAAGTGAAAGAACTCAAACCTCTTGGAGACCCCTTTGAGAAAACACCAGCCCACCTGAGATAGCCAGCCACTTAACTACAAGAATCATCATCGAATCACTGTAGTTGGAAAGGACCTCTAGGATCAGCAGCTCCAACCTCCACCCCAACACTTCCCTAACCACTGGACCATAGCCTCAAGTGCTACATCTACTCGTTTTTTGAACCCTCCAGGGATGATGCCTCCACCCCCTCCCTGGGCAGCCCATTCTAGTGCCTCACCACTCTCTCAGGGAAAAAATTCTTCCCAGGGAAGTTGTGGAGTCTCTATCCTTAGAGATACTCAGAGGTCATCTGGACATACTCCTGGGTCACTGGGTCTGGGTGGTGCCACCTGAGCAGGGGCTGGACCAGACAGCCCCCAGATGCCCCTTCA
>NW_008584130.1:0-480 GCF_000691845.1 Merops nubicus | reverse complement strand
ATTAGGTCTAGTCATTGGCAGAACATAGGGTCAACAATTTATTTTCATCTGATTGCCCCAGGGATATAAACATTCCCCACATTGGCTCATCAGGTTTTTAGCTCAGGAGCTGGAGAAAACACCAAAAGCTGAAGGCATAGTTGTTTATCAATATATTGATTATATTCTCGTTGGAGGAGATGAAATAGAGGGGGTGGGGACGACCCAACAGAATATAATCTCTCATTTGGAAAATTGAGTTTTGCAAATTACCCCTGAAAAGGTCCAAAAACCCTCACAAGAAATGAAAATTTGTGGAATATGGTGGAAGGGAGGAATGACATGTATCCCACCAGACATCCTCACTTCCTTAGGTCAGATTAAAATATCTGAATCAAAAAAGGATCTGCAACATGCTTTTAGGGATTATTGGTGTTCTGGAGAAAACACATCCCAGATTTCTGTATTGTCACTTAGACCTCTTTATGATTTGCTAAGAAA
>NW_008584129.1:0-1350 GCF_000691845.1 Merops nubicus | reverse complement strand
ATATTTTTTATTTTATTTTTTTCCAATTTTAATATTTTGAATCTTTTTTCTGGTCAGCAATAAACCTTCCTATGCCCCTCGGGGTGTGTTGCTGTGAGAGAATATCCCAGTGACAGAGGCCAAAGCAAAAATTGCACCAGTGGAGTTGGTAACACCCTCCCTTTGCCTGCACACAGTGGCTAAACCAGTCTGATAGCCATCAAAACAGCCTGGCTCTACTTAAAAGCAAAATAAAACTTGTACCATGTCTAAACCTACCAGCAAAAGATATCAGCAGTCGCAGGCAGAAGGTTTGGTTTCCTTTGGTCCTTTGCCACTGCAGATTTCAGGTTCAGTGACCCCTTCCTACCCCACTGGCTGCTGGGCAAAGGATCAGAATTTATTAATTATTATAAAAGCCATGAAGGGGGCCTTCCTAATTAAAATCTCACAGTGCAACTCCTCGTTTTCAAGCTTGCTGTGCCTCTCTCTGCCCAGATGAAGTTCCTAGCTTAAAGCTGAATTCTTAGAAGAATTAAAGGGGAAAAAAAGAGAAAAAAAGGAAAAGCTTCAACTATTTAACTGTGCAGAAAATGGTAAAGTTAAAAGGAGTGAAATTATCTGATTCAATAAAAAGAGGGAGGGGACACAAAAACGCTGGGTTTATTAATCCTCCCACCAGCAGAAGTGTCGAGGCTCAAAAGCTGAAATTTGGCATGGAACAACTCCTAAACTGTGGATTAGAGGAAACAAAACGACTGATTTATGGGCACTTGAAAATCATTTCCCATCCTAGACCATTAATGGCTGAATTGTGCTTCTTCCTCGTGCAGCAGCACACCAGCAGTGTGGGATGCTTCAGGTCCAGCACCACCCAAGGCCATGACCCAACTCATCAAGAAAACTGAAATATTTAAACACTTCACAAGAATATTATTAATGCAACATGTGGGCAGCATAAGCCTGGTGGGAGATGAGGGGCTAGGGCAGATAAATAATGTTCTTTATGGCCAAGACCTCCAGCACCAGTTTTCTAAGAAAAAACTTTTCTTTATTCTCATCATTGGATTGCAGTGACAGCAAGAGGACAGTTTTTTGTCACTCAGAATGATTCTGAGATTAAGTCATCCCCGATTTACAGAAGTTGACAAGCCTGGGGAACAAAAGGTTCTGCTGTTAAATTAAAATGGGCTTGATGGGTTGAAATCAAAAAAGGAAAAAAAGGGGAAAGGGAAAAAGGGAAGGGAAAATGATAGGGAAAGGAGAAGGACATGAAAAGGGGAAAGGGAGAGGGAGAGGGGAGAGGGGAAAGGGGTTTGGGGAAAGGGGGAAGGGGGAAGGGAAGGGGAAAAGGATAAGGAAATGGGAAAG
>NW_008584128.1:0-329 GCF_000691845.1 Merops nubicus | reverse complement strand
AAAAAAAAGGTCATTTTGGGGCCAAACATCTTCAAATCACTGCCAGAACTTCTCTTTTTTGGTGGGAAACCCACGAAACAGCCCCTGGGGCAATTTTTGGGTCCGTTTGCTGCGTTTTTGGCTGTCCTGGCAGCGTGGGGGGATCCCAGTTGGCTCCACTTCGCTCCCCCTTGCAGAAAACATGGATTTATTTTTTTTAAAAAATGGGATTTTAAAACTTTTTCCGCACGAGGCAGAAATCAGCGTTTCCAGGATGAGTTTTTGCCAGAACTCACAACTTCCGAGCGGCGTTTTGGGGGCAGAGGAGCCCCTTAGGGGGTTTTGGGGGG
>NW_008584127.1:3653-36271 GCF_000691845.1 Merops nubicus | reverse complement strand
CTGGTCGTGCCATCGATATTGTTAATTTTAAAAAAAATTATCAAAATTTTTTGTTTGGGAGGCGGGTTCTTCTGTTGCAGACCGTGGGCTGGCTGCTCTGCTCTGCTCCGTGCTGGCTCCGCGGTGCTTGGGGAGAGGTCCCAGAAGCCTGCCCGGCAAAGGGCCGCTGTGCCTTGGCCCTGTGCCACAGACTTTATTTCATGCTTGCTGCACTAAATGAGTTAACAGCCAAAGGGTTTTTCATTAACTCGACTTGGCAACCGTGTATTTGGTTGGATTCTATCCCCCCCCCAAAAAAAAAAAAAAAAAAAAAGGAAAGCCTAATTTTAAGCAGAAGCTGAATGGCATAACGTGGTTGATTTTGGGTGTGTGTGTCTGTTTTTCAAGTTCTTCCATTAGATTTCCTTTGTGCCCCATCCCTGTGCATGGTGTGTGGGTGGGTTGGTAGCCAAGAGTTTTATTTTGTGGGGTGTGCATGTCTTTGATTTTTCACCAGTGCTTTCCCACACTGCATTAAGGCCCCGTGTGTCCTGGAGGGGACCAAGCAGGAGGATGCTGACCCTGAAGGAGAGTGGTGACCTGCAGCTGCTTCCCCTTTATCTCTCCCTCAGTCCCTCAGGGGTGTGTGGATGGGGCTGGGAGGGTGTGTTTATGTGGATGTTGGTGGGGAGCACAATATTGCATGCAGGGCAGATGTGCCTAGGGCTGGGGTGGGTGTTGCAAGTGGGATGGGGGGTGTGTGTGTGTACACTCATGAAGGACTAGGGATGAGGTATGTTGGTGGTGGTGGAAGCAAAGGTTTCATCAAGGCAGGGAGTATTTGGAGAGTTCTGCTCCTGTAGTTTTGTCTGTGGTGGTTGGCTGGGACAAGTCATCTCTCCATGATCACTGCCACTTTGTTTTCTGCCAGTGTGTCCCTCAGCTCTGTCACAGCAAACCCACGTCTGACCATTCTGGTTTTGCACTGCTCTGTGCACCCCATCGTGTCTCACTGGCTGGTGAGGAGGGGTGGGCTGTGCTGTTTTTTGGAGCTTTACCCCCAGTAAAGCTGGGAGCCGAAGTTGTGTAGGAGCACCTGTGGTGTAATTACTGTTATGGTGCAGTTATTCCAGCAGGCATCTTTAGTTTCACAAGAGAGCTGCCATTGCTGTCTTGAATGAGCTCTGTACAGTGAAGTGATTTGTGTGGAGCTTTGTGTTGCTGCCATGGTATGCACCTTTACTGCCCCTGGTGTAAATATTTTTTAGGTAGCTCTAAGAATTCTTGCCTGGGATTTGTTTTCAAGCCTTTAGTTCCTGTGAAACTGAGTGAGGTTGAAGTGACCTCTAGTTGGTGATAAGTATTAGGTGATCTGTGTGAACAATAAGGCGTTATAACTCCCCTATAAATTGTTAGTTTAATATGCAAAGATGATGCTTACAAAAGGGGAAAAAAAGAGAAAAATTAAAACATCAGTGAGAATAACATTGTCCTAAGGAATGATGCAAAACATGTTTAAAGGGAGGAGTGGTATTTGTTAGCACAACTCCTATCTTAGCTTCTAAATGGTGACTGAAACAATGTGCATGACAAGCTGCATACAGTCCTTCTCTGAATGTGGACGACTGCTTCTCTGTGCATCATAGAGGAGAAAACAGTTTACATCTCTGCAGTGAAGGCTACCTATTGTGATTTGCAAGTGACCTTGCTAACTGGCTGGAATGGAGTGACAGCAGTGACACTCAGCTTTGGTAGATAAAAGTTTTAAGTTTTCTGGTGACAGTGACTAATGCCTGCTTTAAAAATCAGGTTCATCATATTTTTATAGTTGGTCATAGTATCGTGTTGTCACCAAGATTTAGTAATAGCAATTAGCAGTACAGAAGTGCTCACTGAAGGAGTGAAAACGATTGTGCCATCACTCTGAATCTCTGCCTGTTGAACTGCCCATAAGTGTGGCCATCACTCATTTTTTGCAAAGGAAGATGTTTATGTCTTAACGCTTTACAGATCTGCTCTGGGAGCAGGGACGTTGGCTTCAGCTGACTGAACAATGAGTAGCCTTTAAAATGCACCTTGCTGTGGGTGCTTGTGTAGCTGGTACCAGTGGGGGCAGCCTGGAAGAGTATCATGGGGGGATGAATGATGTTGTCATCAGCTCTTGCAAACTTTGGGCCGTATACTTATTCAGATTTATTTTTTTTTAAGGTTTTTATGTGCGGGTGACTTCAACAGAGTTATCTATAGTTAACTGTGATCT
Source organism: Merops nubicus (assembly GCF_000691845.1). Classification (NCBI taxonomy): domain Eukaryota; kingdom Metazoa; phylum Chordata; class Aves; order Coraciiformes; family Meropidae; genus Merops; species Merops nubicus. The sequence continues at coordinate 34,032 of NW_008584127.1, read as the reverse complement.
TAACCAGTGAGTTTTACACTGAGGTCCCATCTAATCAAGGGCATCTATTTTTAGTATAATCCAAAACCTGTCAACTTTGAAAGGCCTCACTTCTGTGAAGACTTAAATTCCTGCCAAGTACTTCCAGGAGTTCTCTGGAATTACATACAGTGTGAAAAAAATGAGCCAGTGCATAAGCTTTTGTGAGACCAGTGATGAAGTCTGTGTACATGTACTCAAACTGGAAAGCTGGGTTTGACTGTATTGTTTCTTCAAGTCATCAAAATGGAAAGCTGAAATACAAAGTGATTGCACTTTGCAGGAAGCAACTTGTCCGAGCTTGCAGATTTCACAAGTAAAATATGCCTGTTTAAGTTTTTGAGGCACAAGTACGAATTTGTAGATACATACCTTTTAAGCGTGAATGGGCATTAGATTTCTGTATAGAAAGGGGAAATGGACTACTATTGTTTTTCATAGCTGTGGGATGTTCTTCAGTTGGGTAAGAGCATGTACAACCATCCTATAAATTGACTTGTTGCTTGTGAGCCCAGTGCTGTCCCCTAATAAGCAGGTTTGCACTCCCATTGACTGCTAGGAGTTGCGTGAGGGCGTCACTAGCTGGAATTCACAGTTTCTTCATGTGAGTCTGAAATCCTTAACAGCATTGACAGATATCAGCTAAAAGTGAATACAGTGATTTATTTATTTTTGTAATTTTCTTTTCTTTTTTTTCCCCCCTGTATCTGTAAACTTAACCCAGACCATTTATCACTGCGTGGCAAAAAAGAAAAAAAAAAAAAAAAGTCACACTTACTTGATAAGTTATCTGAAATATAAATATTTGAACCTTGGAGCAACATTTCTTTTTCAAAGCAGACATCTTACATGCTGAAAATGTTTATACACTTGACTGCTAGGATAAAGCTGCTGTGACTCAGGCACTGAAGGCAGGATTCTGTTTTTTGGTGGGACTGTGCTGTAACCCACTGGGTGTCGTCAGTACAGTCCTTGGGAGTTAGGAAGACTCAACAAATAGCAGTTTTTCTTGAGTGCCACTTCTATGTTAAAAGCAAATGAGACTTCCTTTCCTTTCCCAACAGGAGTGATTCTAGTAAATATTATCTTAGTGAGCCTGCATTAAAACATGCTAGTGGATTATGGGCCAGGTAGTTAGCAGGGCCATGGCTTTCATTAGGATGATGACTTCATTGCAGATGTTTACTTTCATTACCTAACTGTTAGTCAGCAAATGTTGCTGAACCTGCTTTGCTATTTGGAGCTGGTGAGCTGTTTTCTTTTTTTGCTGCGCTGATTACTCAATGTCGGTTATTCACTTTTTGATGTTGTTTACATCTTGGTTATCTGGAGAGGCCCATCAGCGTTGTTACACACTTCATGTTAGCAGCTTCTCCTTGCGTTCCTGAAATTGTATTAGGGCAACAGCGCTTATGCAGATGGACTCAGGACATTAAGCCTATGTTCTCAGATTAAATTGGTGTGTGGACAGGCACTACTTGCATCTCTTAAGTTGCTGCCAAACTATTTATTGCCTAATGCAGGTATTTTATAGCAGTAGCACAGTGTTGCTGTAAGATAATTCATGTGTTTACTGCTCCCGGGTTGTGAGCTAACATTGCAAATAGTGCCTGTTGCAGGGTCGTTGGGACACTGGCTGTTGCACGATGACAAAGTCACCTATTAGTGAAGACACTGGTCTAACCTGTGCTGTGTTCCAGAGGAACAGAGGCGTTTTGTTGCAGGTTCAATACCACTTATGTTCTGATGACAACTTAAAATCCATTTTTGCTCGCTTTTCATTAAAGGAAGTGGAAAAGAATTTAATTTGTATCAGCAGGATATTACGTAGCTTAACGCTTGTTCAACAAAATCCATGTTTCATTATGGGCTGTTACTGAAGCCAAAGGCCAGGTGCTGCTGGTGTACAGTCCTTGAAAATCCACGGTAACTTTAGTAGAGTGACTCTGAATTTACAGGGCTGTGTGTGGGGGTGAATTTAGCACACAGCACTTAGCTCCTAATTAAAGCTTATAGTATTACATCCGTAATCAGGGCACTCTTGGAACCTCTAAGAAATTACTTTTTTCTTTGTCTACTCTTCTCCTTTTTCTGCCTTGCCATGTTGCTGTATGGTGTTGGGGAGCTTGCTTCTCGATGTTGGGGCCATTTTATTTATGTCCCAAAGGAAATGTTTTCCAGCAGTGTACTCCAAATTGCAAAGTAGAATGATTTTGTGGCTCCCCAAATCTTTAAGGCCAGTTTCTAAAACGATCTAGCTTTTAATCTTCTTTTCAAAGTAAAACAGAAACTACAAAGCATGTGTAATTACAATTTGTAGCTATTTTTAGGTTCCGGAGATGTTTCATTTTTACTATAATGATAAAAACAAATACTCAACACAGAGGCTAGGCAGACAATTTTCAAACCAACAGCATCCGCTCCAGCTACCCTGTGTGTATTTCATACATGTTTGCTTTGTTCCTTTTTTTGTTGTTCTTTTTGGTTGGGAATGGACCAAGACTCTGTGTTCCAGTACATGACGGGGAGGGGGGGGGGGGCAGAGAAAACGACAGCTCTGTCTGTCGGGCAGTGTTTGCTGCAAATCGGATCATATGTCACTGAGTTTTCACGTATTGCACTCACACACACACTCATGCTTTGCTTTTCCAGCAGGTAAAATAAAGGAAGAACGGTGAGTGGGCTTGTCACTATTTTTACACTGCATGGAAATGTTCATGTTGGCTTATTACAGGGATAAAGCTGACTTAATAGTAATTTTTCCTTGTCTTTTTTTTTTAAAAGATGGTGAGCAGTGAAGTGGCATTTGATCTAAGTAAAGAGAGAGTGAGGCTGGTGAAAATTGAGGTGTTTTAGTCACAATTGTAGCCTTGTTTTACAATAATGTTTATTTATTTAAAAATATATTTGGGAAAGAAATTAGCCATTTTCTTTGTTTTTAGAAGGGTGATGTGTGTGCACTCACCATATGGTAGCATTTAACCCATATTGTATGAGCTGACAACAAGTCGCATTTATGCTCTGATTTATTTTACTGTTTCAGAATGTTCCTTTTCTGAAATGTAGTACAATAAATGATGCATTTAGGATTGTGCAATGTAACCGTGTCTTTAGCTGTTTTGCCTCATTGTTATAATGATACCAGGTTGATGAGTAAGCATTTTTTTTTTTCTCTTCTGAAATAATTTTCTTAAGAAATAGTCTCTGAATGTTGAAATGACTTGCGGGAAGAGTTATGAACAATAGCCATTGACACAGAGTGTTGTAAAGGATCGTGGGGCGAGGTGTTACGGTCTTTGCTGGCTGAAACTAGAGCTGCTCTTTTGATGGTTGAGGATGTGCTTGGAAGGACTTTCCTCACCCCCCTCCTGCTCCAGCCTGTGCACAGAGATTGCTCAGTTGTCTGTTTTAATGGATGCATTCTGCCTTCTCCTGCGGTAGACGGAGAGGCACCTGTATTGGTGAGCTGGTATCAGTACTGGCAACCACAAGTATGATAAAACCATGAATTAGGCAGCTTAAGGGTTGACTTAAGCTATGCAATTAGGGAAATAAGGTCTCTTATTTTCACTTTGGATTTGGAGCCCCTGGTAGTTAGATTTTTAGGCTTTGTTTCCCCTCTCCTGTCCTAGCTGTGTGTGTCTTCAAGGCTTAGGGATATGGGGCTTTACTTGGAAGTCCCAAGGTGTGCAGTAAACGGGAGTTAACCCCATACAGTGCATCACGTGAGAACTTCCAAAAGTCCCTGGCACTCCTTAGTGAGATACCAGTTGCTCACCATCTGTCTCTTAAAGTAATTTCTCTTAACCTTGGAATACAAAAATATTTCAACAAGGTTATTCATGTGTTTATATGAAGTGTCTATAAGCGTACCAAAAAAACTGCTAAGCTTCTAATTTCAATGTGGTGCCTGAATACTAATGTATGCCAATTAGGAATGGCTAACATTGTAATTTATAGAAGTTGAAAGGAGCATTAAACACCACCCTTCCAACACTAAGTACAGCTTTTCCTCCTGTGTGTAGCTGCTTACATGAAACTGAGGGTCTGTCTTCCAGATTGTTGTGCTAGCACATTGGTACATCCTTGGATAAACTACCAGTCTTGTGTATCATCACATCAGCTCCTTTGAAACATCCTGTGTATAACTGTACCTTTAGCAGATTAACACAATACTTTCTTGGTACTGTTTTTAATGACTCTGTGAATGCTTATTTTAAGACTGTTCTAGGAGAAGTGTTTTCATCATAGCTGAGAAAAGCTGTACAAAGTCTTTACATACTTACTTGAATTACTTGAATCTGTTTGTTTCTTTTTTTTTTTCCATTCCTTCCCCCCAGATAAATTTTACCTCAGTAATGAATGCTGTGATCTTCAATGCATAATTTATATTGACATAAATAATGATACTTGGAGAATGAGAAAGTTTGGAGTTGGAGAAAACATGAAAAATTATATTGCTAAACCCTTGTCTCCTTGAATTTGAACAGATTTTAGTAGAGAGAGCCATGACTATCCGTGGTATGATGAAATAGCCCACTTCTTGTGGTGGCGAGCATATTGGAGAGTTCATCTTATCATGAAGGGTACATACCAGGTGTCAAGTGACATGCCAGACACAGCTTTGCTTCTGAATGACTCCTTCCAATTAGAAAGTAATGGCTTTAACGGGATCAACCCAGTAATCGGAGTCTCTCAGTTCTCCAGTTCCAGGAGGTGTGTATTTGCAAATGTTATTTAGTTATCTGCTCTTTAATGAGTTGCAAAATTGTTGGTAACCCTGGGTAAATTTGGGGGGGTGGGTGGGAATAGTATGTGGAAATTGTGGGATTAATGGTTTAGAAGTCAGGATTAAAAATAGTCGCAGCAAATTACCCTGTTGATACTGAAGCCAGAATCTGTTAATGGGGTTACAAGCAGATTGGTTTATCAGTCATTTATTTTCTAGGTTGATTAGGGATTATAGGTTGCCATGTATTTGTATCACAAAAGTAAGCAGTGGGAAAGGCGAGGACTGCAAATATTTCACTTCAAAGTTTCATGCACTTAAAAGGAGAGTGTCTGGAGCTCAGAACTGTGTTCCAGGCTGTGGGCAGCCTTTTCCTCCGGTTTTTGTTGCGCTGAAGTGGATGTCTAAGGAGCTTGGGTATTATAAAGGGGTGGGTTGGTTTGTTAAAAGTCTGAAGAACTGAATGAAAGCAGTAGGGAAATTCGTGAGATTGCTGTAGGCCTCGCAGGACAGAATTGAAAGTGCCTGTTGCTGAATTGGGTGCTGTTAGGTCTCCTCTTTCAGTGCAGAACCTAGGGTGGTTTCTTATCCACGGTAATGTGTATGATGTGCAGTCTGTGCAGTAGACTGATGACTTCTGTGTGTCCTCTTCTAACCTGCAAACAAACTGTCTTCGTGTGTACTCCTGCATAACAAAATCTTTTAACTGCCACCTGCACACTGCAGGTCATGTGTTTGTCTCTGAGGGAGGCATAGAACTGCAAACCAGGGCGTCCCCCCTGAGTCTTCATACAAAGAAGAGAGCCGTGGTGGAGTCCCTTAGATACTCCTCTTATCTTCTGCTATCTGGCTCAGGAGATGCTGTGGCTTTCACACCCTTTGCTACCTCGTCCTGCTGTGCAGCGTGAGATAGCCTAGTGACATTCATTGGCTTTTCAGTACTTGCCAAGTGAACTGCAATGAAACGACAGGTGAAGTATATTTCTGCAGTTCTTTAGCTAATTTGGAGCACTGGAGTAGAGTGTTGGAGAGACCTGTGACTGGTTTGGCTTCCTTGGCTCTGACAGAAAATAAGGGTGAGAACAAGAAGTTTAAGGAGAGAATTGCTGACCTGGTTTTAAAGAGGAATGGAAGATGTTAACTAAAGAGGAATCCACTGGGGACTGGCCAGCCTGGTAGGCTGAGGAAAAGGAATTAATTGGGGTCCTTGAGGTATAAGAAATCAGACTAATTCCTTACCTTCTAAAGCTTCTCCCTTGAAAAAAAAAACCAAACCTGTCCAGGTCTCATTGCAGGCTCTGGAACTGGGGTCCAGGGGCCAAGGCTTTCATTACCACACTGGAGGCGAAGACAAATGGTTATCCTCTTAACGTGGCTCTTCTCTGCCTGAGTTTAGTGCCACTGGAGGATGTGGTATGGGACAGAGAGCATAATGGACATGGTGAAGGATGAGCAGCCCAGGGCAGTGGCAGGATCAAGAAGTTTGTCTGAAGTTTGGTTTGAGTCCCCTCTCTTGCAGGTCTGCAGCTTGTAGGGACCTTTTGTCAGTCCTGCTGGATCCATAGGGTGGGGAACACTGTCTTCCAAGTTGGTGCTTCCTTTTCATAGGAAAAAAAGCCCCATCACTCAGGACAGTCTCTGTCCTCTGTTGTTCCCATGGGAGAGGACACACTCTTAAGTGAAACTCTCTTCAACGTTTAACTAAAAGACAAGATGATCAGAAGTGCGAGTCTGACAGCAAAGATGCTACATGTGAAACAGATTTTTGTTGTTCTTAAAAACCCAGTTTATTCCACTTTTACTGTATTGCACACTTTGGAGAAGAGAGCAGTATTTGAAGGGCTGAAATCCTAGTTTCTCATTCTAATATGCATAATGAAGTTTTCAGTTTGAATTTTCTAGTAGATCTTTTATAAAAGAAAATATGTAGGTATAGGGGTATGTGAATGAAAAAAATACATGAAAAATAGTTTCATGGAGGAGCACTAAAAATGCTCTTCACACAGTCATCCCTACTTTACTTCTGTGCTCTTAGGGTGCAGTGGATTTCGATGGGTGTTATTCAGAGTTTTCTTGTGGAGTCTTACAGCGGATCTGCGAAGTTTTATTGAAGACCAGATAGGCAGAATTACTCCCTGTGTAATTCCACCCACAAGGTTACACCTTGCACTGAGGATAGTGGAACTGTGCCAAGAGGAGCTGGGTGACTTGTAAAGATCTCTCAGGTGTTTCACAGCTGGCATCGGTGTTGGTGTCCGCAGAGGCAGTGGAGAGCTGCTGCGAGCAGCAGCCATGGCAGAAGCTGGAGGATAGGAAAATGCAGGGCGTGAGGAGCAGAGTACAGCCTTAAGGGACAGGTGAACAGGGAAAGGAGAATGTAAGAAGGCCATACAGAAATAAATGGGGAGAAAATGGGTTTTTGGAGGAGCTGTGCACATCCAGGAAGACTGTTGAAGGTGGAGAACCGGTTTCCCTTCTACCTAGCTACACAGAGTTTCTGTAGGTGGCTGTCTTTGTTCCTTGTTTCATCAGAAGTCACCATGGTGGGAATCTGCAGTTATTTGTGTTAAGGTTGTAGAGGGACCATTGCTCCTTGGTGATGCTTTTCGTCACAAGCGGTGAGGCTGAGGTAGTGGCCGGAGCTCCCTCCATCACTGTGTCCCTGCACAGCGTTGCTGGATGTCACTGTCTGGGATGGGTTAACAAGCCATGAGGTCTTGGTTGTTTTATTCACCATGGCACGAGCCTGCTGGGGGATCTCTGCCATCCTGCAGCAGCATGTGAAGGAGACAAGGAGCGAGCAGAGCTGTGCAGGAGCAGGATGTGGAGGTACCTGGTGTTTGTCCGGTGCCTGGGATGTGTGATTCTGCTCCTTCACCAGGGGTCCTGGGAAAAATTACAGTGCAAAGAAGAGTGGTGGTACTTACGGAGAGAAGATGTTAAGCAGTAGGAGAAGAGGAGGTTGGCCAAGCATAAGTGTTTGGATGTGCATGAAGTAACTAAATCTTTGTTTTGCTTACTACCCTAAGGGGTTTCAGGGTTGGTTCCCACTGCTCAAATCTCTGTTTATCACAGACCCTCTCCCTGCCTCTTGTACAGATCTGCTTTGCTCTGCAGTCCCCCATGCTGGTGCACACTTCTGAACTTGAGCCGGTGTCAACATTCTAAACCCGAAGGTGACAGAGATTTGGGATGAGTGGGTGGATGTGGCATGTTGAGCATGAGAGTTTTTGGAGGAGGAATATGAAGCGGAGCAGGTTTGCGTTCAGGATGGAAGCGGGAGCAATCCGGGTGTTGCAAGGGGCCTGTGAGAAGGATGGGGCCGTGCTGGGAAATCGGGCTGTTGGCACAGGAGGGCTGGGAGGGTGGCAGGCGAGATGCTGATGGACACCTGAGGCTGATTAATTTTTAGCACTGGCAGCAAACTTCCTTAAAAGATGAAATAAAGAAATTGCTGTGAATGAATAGAATTTGTCGGGACTGGTTAGGTTTGTGAAAGATGCAAGTCAGCAAAACCAGCCCTTAAAAAAAAGAAAAAAGCACTTAGGAAGTCTGTTGTTCATCCCACGTCTTTTCTGTGAATACTCATGAATTTGTCCTGAAAGCACTGCTACGACCTTAACTCTGATTACTTTTACAAAGAATGTGCTGGGTATAATGTTTCTGGTCTCATAAAAAGGAGTAATAACTTAAAGTTTTAAGCATTGTAAAGGAGATGAAACGAGGACATGCAGCAGCTATTTTTTCCAAGCTTCTGTAGTTTTAATCAGTTCCTTTTGTGAACAGTCATCCCCTAAGCCAAACCACAACCTGGTGTTCAGGTAGAGGTGTGTGGGAACATGGCAGGCATCTGTTTTTATCTGACACAAAGTCAGTGGTTTAGGCTTACAGAAGATTACGATTTATCAGGGCAGTATAATTATATCTGTTGTCATATGGTGGCACCCAGTAGCAACGATGATCTGTTGCTGTTGTTCCAGGATGTGTGCAAACACATAGTGAGGATGAGTTCCAGGACTTGATTGTATCTTCTCTGTGTACGTATGGTTGTATGGCTCCATTAATGGGTCATTAAAATTCTTCAAAGCATATCTGCTGTCAAATTAAACAGTAATAAATGCCTGTTAATTATCACAACCCTCTTCACAATAATAAGTTATTAGAATTGAATTTACTGTGCGTTTTACTAGAGTAGGGGGAAGCCAACTTCAGGGTTTGATCCTCAGCTGGCATTTGAATGTGTATCCACAATATGGGGCAAAACGTAGCGAGTGTCTTCCTGTTACTGAAGGCTGCCTGTGTGTTGATGCTGTGGAAATGCTCTCTGCTCTCCTACAAACTTTGCTGCTTTCTGTGCAGGGACTGATCCTGCCCCAGGCTTGCAGGGAAACAGCACTGTGGGGCTCTGGTTCCATGTTGCTCCATGGGTGCCTAGACCTGTGGTCAATGCCAACGTACCGGGGTCATCCCAGAAATTAACCTGCCAGGAACATGGAGAAATGAGGGTGGTCCATCTGTGTGTTAGCCCTCTTTGAATCTTTTACAGAGGGGTAGTGGTGAAAAGATGGCAGTGAAAGGTAAGATGAGAGATCAGAGTAACCAAGTTTGGCGTGGTGTGTAGCAGGGGTGTATCCATATGAGAACAGTGTTTGCCTTTTTGGTGTAGTATTGTTGATGCAGTTTTCCTCCACTGCAAAGACACTCTGCTTTTGCAAACAGGAGTAGCAACTTTTTGGGTTTGGTAATTCAGCTTATTAGTAAGAACTGTGTGGCATAGTAAGTATGCAGAGATACAGAGCTCACTTCTGCGCATTTTCTGAGCAGTGCAGCTGGGAGTAAAGTAGTGCGGTGTCCCTTGGACTTGTAATTTCTTCTAGACACTGGTCAGAAAATGATACACATTCCATGGCTTTAGGGACTTGGATCCACTTCACCTCGGGGAGTAAGCTTTGCTCAGTTACCCTGTATTTCTTTGGTGTTTCTCCACTGACTTCTGTTGTGTTGCTTTAAGCTCGCACGAGGCTATGTGAGGCTAGGGGTGAGCGTTGGGTGTGCTAAATATGCACTGTGGCGTAGAAAGTGTAGCAGGATGGCAGGGGACTGAGCCAGCAGAAGGAGAGCTTGCTAATGGCATATATTTTGTGCCTCTACATTTCAACCTTGTACTCCCTGAGTCATGTTTAGTCCTGGTGTGGGTAGGTACAGCCTATGCTGAGATTAGTCCTACCTCAAGGTCACAACATAAGGTCGTTTATCTCTCTTTCAGACTGCTTTTCTCCTTAACCCCCACTGCCTGGTAGGTTGGTGATTATTTCATGGCTTTTATGTAGTCCTGTCTGCTCCTGTGCATGTGCACACACATGCACGCACACTGCTACAAAATAAAACCTTCAAAGCCCTCAGTGAATAATCTTTACTGACATCAGTGAGCACTTCTTACTCATCTGCGGAGTCTCGCTGACTTCACAGGCACTTTCTCGTGAGTAAGAGTTTGCCAGTGTCAGCAATGGTTACCCAGCCTGGCCCCATAGGGTGATGTTATGAGTCACTCATCCTAAGCTTGGCATTGCCTGGGCACACACACAGAGAAAGTGTTGGTGTTACCAGACCAGGACTTGAAAAATGTGAAATTGTGGATTTCAGTTCTGTTATTGATGCTGGCAATTATTTCACACTGGGCAGACAATACCTACAGCCTCGTGCATCCTTGACAACAAGTGCTTCCTTGACCTCTTGCCTCCTCTTCATCCGGGTGGGCTGGATTCTTCTTGGCTTTTTGCCATAACCACCCACTCATGTGAAGATTTCAGGGGTGCAAGGTTGGCTGAGTTGATCCTCTCTCTATACTGGGTGTAACATGCACACTCTGTGAATATATTTGTTTAAACTACAGGTCAGTTGTTAAGAGAAAATGGTATTTTCATTTTAGGTAATGGAAAAGTGAATGCAGTATTGTCATGGTGATGACTTTAGAAACGGACATTGTTTTCTGTAGTTTCCTAAAGGTGACAAAAGACACCACCTAAGTATTATTACAAACAGAACTTGCTCACTAGAATACCAGTAAGTGTATGATGCAGTTCATGCCAAAGGTAAGAATTCAATTTAATATAGTGACTTAAGAATCCTGCAGTCTTTCAGTATTTCTGCTTCTCTTGGTAAAAAGCAAAAGATTCCCCCCTCCCCCTTCCAGTTAAGTAGGTTGTCTGTAGCCCTCTATAGTTCTGAGGTTATACATTAGCAAGCATCGTATTATTAACTCTTGCAAGCCAGTGTAGATTTTTTTTTGTAATATAACCATAGTATATGCTTATACATGTGGAAAAAAGTCACAGATTTATTTGAAAGCTGTAAAGGTGGATATGTTGTGTTGGCAAGAACCAGAGTGCACCCTAAGGCATCCTTATGTTGCTGGTCAAGATTTGAGCTTTTATACAAGTAAATTTTATTGTCTAGGTTAAAAGCCAAATTCATTGAACCAAATTAATCTCTGGTTCCAGTGTTGGCAGAGTTTGACCAGGGACAAATGTGGCTGTTTGGTTAAACATTAAAAGATGTTATTGATTTGATATTTTTAAACTAATATTAGAGTGATCTCAAAATTAAATAAGTTTTTAAGTTCTTTTTTTTTTTGCGGAGGGTTGCTGTGCTGCTAGTAATAAAATGGATCTAACTTTATTTATTTATTTAATTCACATACTTCCCATGAGTACAAAGCTTGTAACTTAACACTCGTCCTTGGTCTGGCAAGCTGATCCATGTAGGCAGATGCTGTGGGTCACTTAGAAACCTACTGAACTGATTGCAAAGATTTGCTCCTGCGGGTCAGTCTGTACAACTGGGGGTTTACTTTCAGAGGCAATTAACGGTTCACTATTGCACAATTTTAGAGCTCAAATAATTGCTTTGCTTATTCAGAGAACTGCTTCTCCTTGAAACATTCCTAACTAGGGTCTAAAACCAGGTAGTTTATGCTAAATGGCAGGAGAAAGTTTGTCTACTGCCTGAAACCACTATATTTATGTGTCAGTGTAATCCATCTGTTAGTTTATGGTTTCAGAGTCCTCCTGGAAGTGTCACAAATCCGCAGTGCCCCCGAGTGCTAGATTTAGCACTTGACTCTCAGATGGAGTTTTCCTCTCCGTAAAGTGTCTGGATCCTAACAGCTCCCCACTGGCTGTGTTTTTCGAGATGCTCAAGCGCTCGGTATCCTTCCCGAGTCAAACTAATTTATGCTCAGTCAGGGGAGTCTCAGGCAGCTCAAACGACAGCATTGCAGTTATCCTGAGGGACACTATCATCTTCCAGATGACTTAAAAGCCTAGTTGGGTATCTAATGCAGTGACAGTGTGCAGGCTGGTCCAGCTGTTGGTGCAGATTTGGGGCTTGGACAGCGGCTGATGCTTCCGCCCAGCAGAGTCTGTCCACTGCAGGTGCACCAAAGGAGCAGGCAGGAGCCTTATTTCCTGTGGATTTTTCTAAAAGCAATGAGAAGAAAGTGAAATAAGGTTTAGGAAAGCTAAAATGCCAACTTGGATAAAAGACTCAATTTAATAAATGCACTGCAGACATAGCAGAGATCTTCCTGCTCTGCTGCTCCATGTGCCCTGTCGTGACAGCAGGAGCAGTTGAGCAAGGGAGCACATAACCACTCCTTTCCCTCAGGTTTTGCACTATACAGATAACTTTTGGCCAAAAATGTCTCTCTGGCATTTCTTTAGGAAGCATGTTTTGACACTGCCTGCTTGCATATGCGCTTGGAGGGAGTCACTGTAGTTGTCATTGCAAAGAAGACTCTGTGGTGTGTGGTTGGAAGACTCCAAGGCAGAGTAGTCAGGGAGAAATTTTCTTCCTAAAAAAATAACTAATTTGTCCTCCTGAAAACAGCATAAATGATAGGAAATGCTGTATCAACACTGGGTTTATCTGGGGAGAGGTGATTTGTTTTAATATGACAGGTTTGTTTTAGAAAATTGCAGGTGAAGGATGTCATACTAGCAAGTTTAAAAAGTTCAGGCTAATCCAAAACAATGTTTTAATGCGTTCAAGGAGGTGCTCACTGCAATGTCAGATACACCCATTTTACCCCCATATTTGCTACTTTTTCGTAGGCAAACTGTTTTACTGAGTTATGTGGTCTCAGTAGGAATGTGTGAGTATTAAACTTGCATGCAAGACTGATGTATTCACTAGATACTGTTGCCAGTATCTGGAGACACGTATGGACACGAATCTTCCCTGTTGTGTGAAAGGAGAAAAACTTCCATGCTTTGAAAGCAAAGTTCAAACTGCAGGGTCATCTACAGAGAGCAAAAAATAGACCCATTTGCCCAGCCAAAAGCAGAGATGTGGGATTTTTTATTCTTTTTATTTTTTTTTCCACCTCCTTTAAGCACAATGGTTTCTGCACTTGGGCATGGAGGTGGCACTTCATTGCAACTGCTGGTGTACAGGTGACCTTGACAGAGGTCCTGGACCAGATCAGTTCCTCAGCCTGCTGTGCTTATTTTAGGAAGGGGTTGCTATGAAATGGCTAAGTTTTTATTAAGAGAGATGTGGGGGTTTTGTGTGTGTCTTTGTTTTTTGATTTTTTTTTTTTTTTTCTTTCCCTGTTTGTTTTTTTTTCCTAATCCATGTACATTATTTCTTTTGTGGTTGTGACACTGATACCTGTGAAGAGCAGGTCTGCTGAGCGTGCATGATGAACATGCTTCATGTCTTGTGCAACTTGGCTAGGGCGAGGAGGAAGGGATTTGGTAGGGGTGTAGTAGTTGGCAAGTACGCTACAATGCGGTTACGCCAAGGCGCTGCAGTTACCAGGGCGCAGTCAGATTCGGTCCTGTGCAGAGATACTCTTCCTGTGGTTACTGACAGGTGAGGCATCCTGTAGCATAGCAGGCATCTGCATGTTTGAGCTGGGTCATGCAGTACCCGATCTTACCGGTTTAATAATCTGGTGAGGTTTTACAGCACAACAAAAAGAGTTTGCATATTTCTTCAGATTAACAAGATCTGTCTCTTAAAGCAGAGGATTAAGATGTAATTATTCCACTTGTAGTGGTGTATGCTTGGTAGTTTATATAAATTTTCTTTAGGATTGTTTGTTGTTACTTCATTTTTAAAAGCTATTAGGTGGCTGAGAAGTTTGGGGTTTTTTTTTAAATAAAATTTGAAGATAAGATCAAGGTATTTGTTTTCCTCCCTGCATAGGACATTGCAGTAGTGCAGCCTGAAATGAAAGCATCATTTGCTTTTTTGCTGACCCAGCAACGTGGAAGTTGTGCCTGTTACTGGAGCGCCTCTGTTTTGTGGGTCGCTTATCCATCCTTTCAAGCCCAGCAGGCCAGGCTTCTTGAACCACCTAATCATGAAAAAAAATGCTTCTGTCCCTTGTGGGGTAATGTCTTCATTTCTCTCAGTTGTCATGCAGTGGAGGGCAGAGCTCAAGTGGAGGGGCAGAGGAGGGAGAGGTGGGCATGTCGTAGCTGTGAGGTGGCAGGGGAGGGCAGGGATTTGGCATGGAGGTGATGGCTCACCTCCTCTGGAAACTCTGAGACATTTTGTTTGAGTTAGAGAGTGCTTTGAAGTCTTCTGGTGGAAAGACTGCCTCCTTATCCCCTGTCCTCACACTTGGGTGGGTAGGTTCTTCTACCTACACTTTACCAGAAGTGAGGGTTATCTGCCGTGCTTTACGAGAAGAAAATGTTTCCTGTGGCAAACAGAAATTGCATACAGAAACCCATGTTTGATTTCTCAATTCTGAGTCTCTCTGTTCTTTTGGAGGAGAAGGTTTGATGCACTTCTTTTTCTTTTCTTTTAAAACTTTACAAGTGGAAGATACAAACAGTATTATTCAAGACCATGTGAAATATTTAACTGGTCATCTTGACCAGCAGAGAAGACCTGAGGGAGTTGGGAGGTGGAAAGGAAAAGGAGACAAAGATACCTGTCCAGTTAAAAATAGTGTTGCAGTGAAGTTAAGGAGCCTTTAACATTTTCATGCCAAAACTGTGACAGGAAATTTCATTACAACTGTTGATGGACATGCTCATTGCCCCTGTTGCAGTGTCTGACTAACTGTGAGGAAGTGGCTGAGTATCTCCTGATTGCTGACAGCATCTTGATGACTTCATGCAGTGATGTACCTGTTTCCTCCCATTGAGACCTGAATGCATGTGGCTGCCTGTGCATTCTTCTATCCACAGGTGGAGAGGAGCAAGCACCAAGCTTCACCTCTGTGCTGCTGCCCATCCTGGACTAAAACTGTTATTGCTGTACATCTCTGGACATCAAACACTAGCATCTTGGTCTTCATTTAGAAGCTTAGGCAGTCCTACCTACCTCAGGCTTGTAAATGTTGTAAAAACCCACCCCAGGAGGTTTTATCAGGATCTCCTCTAAAGCACTTGAAACTTGCTTTTGTTTGAGTTTTGGGTGTGAAATTTTGATTGCTAAATAAAACGTCAGTTATTCCTGTAAATTATGGGGGAAGTAGTAACAGCTTTGTGTTTCTTACTGTTCTGGTTATGCCTGCTAGGAAACTTTAAGGAAATGTATGGAGCTGTCAAGGATGTAAAAGCAAGAGAGTCTTGTTCTTGAAGAGAAGAGACTTGGATGGCTGATGAAATCGCAGCCCTTGGGTACTGCGCAGAAGTAAATTGAAGTCATTATGACATTGTGGCAGAGAGTGCCTGATCTGCCAAACTGTCAGTGTTTGATGGACGTGGGATCTACTGACGTGATGCCGCACGAGTGCCAGCCAGTTTCTCTTTCTGTCAGTGCGCTGTTGATACTGCCAAGTGCCTGTTACTCCCTCAAACTATTGCACGTGGAAAAAAAAAAAAAACAAACAGAAAAAGCAAAAGCTGCTGATCAATACTATAAATGGGCAGTTTCTGTTGGTGATTATCAAATGCATATTGAATGTCTTTCAGTTACGGGTGTGTTATGTTAGGAAATCGGTGACTGAGAGGGTTGAAGTATCGGTAACAGATAATTTTTCTAAATTGAAACATAAACATGTGCAACACTTAATAACTTGCAAGTTGTAAATAGTTTCCTGACAGCTTTCCAGCATCAGTTTCATCTGGGAGCTGACTCACTAACACCCTAAGATTGAGAAGAAAAAACAATGAAAGTATGAGGAAGTGAGTATTTTTTTTTAATTTTATTTTTTTTTTTTATAATATGTTTTTTTTTGTTTGTTTGTTTAACATAGCACAAAGTGAGCATCCCAAGGAAGTGATTTTACCACCCTGCTATGACTAAACGCCTCCAAAATGAGTCTGGAAGCAGGTTCTGAAAGTGGAGATGCAGCAGAAACAAAGGCAAAACTTGAAAGAGCAAATGCTGACATTACGCAAGATAGCAGATGAGAAATGATTCAATAAGGGCTACAAGCATTCATACAAGTGGAAGAAAACCCCTAGATTCCCACTTAACACTATTGATTCTACACTTGAAAAATGAACTGTAGTTTATAGCATCCAAGTTGTAGAAAATGCTATCTGCAAATACAGGGAGAGGTATGACAGGGAGGATTCTTCTCTGTGCTTAGACAACAGAGTAATACAGGAAGGATTAAAGGACTTCTCAGGTGAAGTCATCCTCTGTTTAATGCTTATTGAGAAAGCACTGGCATCTTGTAGCGTTGGCTGAATATATTTTGGAGAGTTAAGGTTATTTCTGCCACTGTATGAGTGATTGTTAAAAAGAAGACCAAAGCTCCAGTCTGTTGGCAACATCTCACACAGTTCTTTGCAAGCCAGTGTGCTTTTTGGTGTACTTTGTCATAATTTCTATCTTGCGGTGTTGGTTTTTTTTTGGTGTGTATGTGATAGTTTATCATCTGTAGAACATGCACAAATTAGTTATTCAGACAAAACCTGTAAAAACTGGATGACCTAATTATAGATGTCTAAATTTGCACTCCTGTGTCCTGGTATTGGGTATTCCCTTACACAGAAGAGCCAAGTACTTAGAAATCCCATTGCAGTCAACGGGAATTGCAGTAATAAGCACTTTGAAAAGCAAGCTCTCCTTGATAAGCACTTAAATGTGATGCTTTATAGAGATACCTGAGACTTGAAAAGTGTTTACCTAAATTAGTAACCTGGTTAATATCTTCAGAGCTAATTAACTGAAAAATATTTGCATGCTATTTGGGAAATTTCAGGTTTAATTGTACATAATTTGAAATATTGTGTGTTTTTTTGCTTAGAGGAGACGAGTGGAATTTGATGAAGTGTTTTAAATAGTGGCTTTTTGGAAGAAAATTCGAAGTTTCACACTGAAATTTCTGATTCCACTTTTTCTTATATCTACTGTGATGTGACTCTATTCACACTTAATAGGTATGAGTAGCTTTGAAAATATGAGTAGCCCCACTGGACTTAATCATATTACTTCTGTGTGTGAAGTTGCTCGGTTGCATAAGTGTTTGCAGAATTGGGTCTCATGTAAAGTTTCAGTTAATTACTTAAGTTTCTTTTTGTTCCATTCTTCATAACTTCTTTTTTATTTTATTTTTTTTTTTTAATTTGCTTGAAAAGCTTGTATTTACAGAACAGCCCACTCTCTGCATTCAGTTTCAGGAAGGAAAATCATTTTAGGTCAACTTTTTTCCCCGCAGAAGGAAAAAAGTAATGTGGAAATAGAACAGATTTTGGCTTTATGCATGTTCCACCAGTGACACAATGGAATCATTCATAAACCTTTAGTAAGATGTATTTTGATATTTTTCCTCTCATTGTAAAATGTAGGTGCAAGTTTTCCTGGAGAATAACAACACAAAAAGCCTTAATTTAGAGTTATAATTACGAAATGCTGAGTTTGCCGTTCAGAGCAGTTTAATGGTTTTATGTGGAATGGGGAGACGAATGAGGCTTTCTCTAATGCAGGCTACTTCAGGACACTAATTTATGTGCATCAGACACTTTTATTCAGGCAGTATAAAACAAAATATGGAAATTCTAAGACTACATATTTTAGGAAAGTATATTTATAAAATGGTAGTTTTAAATACATCCTTTAATACTGCCACACAGTTTGGACAAGCTGTGAGGCTCAGAACATCATAGATTTCCTCAGACAATATAAAATACTTCTTGTTATTAAATTTTAAACAGAATTCACTATGTGTCCGTTTAAATAGCTGTTCTGGGTAGTACCTGGAGGTTTAATGGTTTCAGATGCTTTTTGGCTTGCTCTGCAGACAAAATAGGGCATTTTCAAAGTGGCAATTAAGGCGTACTGAACCCCCATGCACTAAAGGGTAGACCAAAAAGTACTTCCTTCAAAAACTCCCTCTCTAGTCTTTCTCCCTCACTCCCTCTCTCTTTTGTTCTTTTTCTTTTTTTCCGTGCTCCTCTGTGCAAGAGAAAATTCCATTTATTTATATTTTTATTTAAATTTTTATTTCTGGGAGTGCATTCTTGACTGCTTACCACTAAATTATCTGATTAACCCTTACATATATATATATAAAAAAAAAAAAAAAGCAAAGCAAATGAGGAGACTTGCAAAAAGCACAGTTGAAATTTTCAAAGGAACCTTCCAAATAAGATGCCTAAGTCTTTGGAGACTTTGAAAATTTCAATTTATGCTTCTCTCTTTGTTATTTAACTGCTTTAGGCTCAGGTTATTTTACTAATATTCTACACTGAACTTATGTTCAAAGCCAATACTGCCTATAACCATCTGAGGAGATTAAGCGATGCTTGAGTGAAAAGAGATGTCTTCATGTGGCTGGGTGCAAGAAAGAGCTGATCTTTCAGACGTTTCAGCTGTGGCACTCAGTATACCAAAATATTATTGGAGTAAAACATTACAGCTCAGGCTAATTAATGGGGAGGTTATGACATACGGCTTCATGGCATAAGAGAGCTGCTCCAAAGCATGAAGTCAAAAAGACACCTTTTTTGAACAAGGATGCTACAGCCTGCTTCAGAATTAGTTTGCACCTTGTATAGATGGCAGGATGGTAGGGGTTGGAAGAGAGCTCTGGGGATCATCTAGTCCAACCCCACTGCTAAAGCAGGTTCACCTAGAGCAGGCTGCACAGGATTGAATCCCGGTGGGTTTTGAAAGTCTTCAGAGGAGACTCCACAGCCTCTCTGGGCAGCCTGTTCCAGGGCTCTGGCACACGCACGGTGAAGTTTTTCCTCATGTTTAGATCGAACTTCCTGTGTTGTAGTTTGTGCCCATTGCCCCTTGTCCTATCATTGGGCATCACTGAAAAGAGTCTGGCCCCATCCTCTTTCCCCCCACCCTGTAGATATTTATAAGCATTGATAAGATCTCCTCTCAGTCTTCTCTTCTCTGGACTAAACAGCTCCATGTCTCTCAGCCTTTCCTTGGAATAAAGATGTTCCATTCCCTTCATGATCCTTGTAGCCCTTTGTTGGATTCTTGAGTAGTTCCCTGTCTCTCTTGCACTGGGGAGCCCAGAACTGGACACATTACTCCAGATGTGGCCTCACTAGGGCACTGTAGAGGGGAGGACAAGTTGGGGCATTGGTCTTTTGTCTTAAAATGAACTGGTGGCACTGGTTTTAGAAAAAACTATTTTTTTTTCCCCTATGAATCACTGCTATGGGGACTTAAATTTTAAGGAAATGTCCTTGTGATTGTGCATGCTCTGCTATCTTGGTACCAAATATGAATGGTGTTCATCATAAAGGGACTTTTTACTCCAATAAAATTGATTTTTTAAAAACCTATTGCAGCAGTTAAGCTCTAAGTCAGCCAAAATAAAGGCAGAGAGTGCTTGCAGTGTCACTGGAACTGCACTAGCTTGTATGACAATGAGTGGTCACATGGAGGCACTTGCGCTTGATTACCTTCAGAAATTTTTTTTTGACTCCATATTAGAAACAAACCAGTAGTATTAGGAAAGTAAAACGCTGCTTTGCTCTGCAATTTACATTTCATCTGCTTCACTGAAGAGTAGCTTTATTAAACCAGCTACTGCTTGCAGATCTCCTCCAGCGAGACAAAGTCGGAGGGTTTTTAAAATTTTTTTTCCTTTCCCTCAATGATGAAACAAGCAGAGTCAGGCAGACTTGCTGCATGTTGCTTCTTCATTCATGGAAAAGATGAATTCGGAACCATCAAACCAGTTTCCTGTTTAAATTGCTGGGTTTTGTTGCCCAGAACTGGAATTGAGATGAAGCAAGAACCAGCTATTTCTCTCTGACCTTGACATGTGTTTGCTTTTCTTGGCCAGATGAAAAAATGTTAGAACAAACTTCATGGCAAGACACTAAGAGAATGATTAAAACCTTGCATGTAGTTTTTCAGTTATTGGCTGCATTTCTTTAAAAAAGTGATTCAAATAATTAGAGAGAAAAATAATGGTTACGCTCCGAGAAAATCTTCCTGTGGGTGCAAGAATTGGTGGTGAAGAACAGTGATGTAGTGCACATTTGATGATTGATATTTGATCATTGTGGAGACTCTCCCTGGGAAGATTTTATTGTGCTGAATGAATGAGACCAACTTTTGGCTTTAGCCTTTGTTCTGTAAGGTACTTTAAATGGGGAGCGCCTTCAGTGCTCGGCAGCTGCATTTCTTCCTTGAGGGCTTTCACCAGCAGAGAACAGGAACAATAACGTGGAGATAACTTAATTATAAAATGCATAGATGTTGTTTCACCTATTTGCTCAATAGGCCAGAGACATGGGAATATGAACTGGTGAAGCAATAAGCATTCTTCTAATAGAGAAGCATTTACAAATGAAATGGCTTTTAAATTTGGTATTTCTGCACCAGGCTGAAGACAGGTCATGGTTCTGTGCCTTGGAGTTTAGTGTGTTTATGTCCAAAGGCTCTCAGAGTAGTTTAAATATTTTTGGGTTGCAAATCCCTTATAAGGAAACGTGGGGTGATCAAGCTCTTCCTTCAGTTGTGCTTCCCGATTCTTTAATGTAGACGGAAACATAATTCCCTTCAGCTTTCTGAAAATCATCGGTCTAATCATATCAGTATGAAATGTGAGTCTTTTCCCAAAGCCCCACGCTGTGCAGATAAAACTAAACTGGACTATAAATCGTTGGCTTTTGCAGTATAAGTAGTTCTAATGTGGTATCTCACAGCCTGGCAACCGCTCCGTATGAGCCTTAATGAGCTGCTACCGCACAGGCGTGGCAGCCAAGGGTACAAACTTGCAAGCAAATCCCCGAATTTGCATGCGTTGTTTTCATTTACAATGTTAATGGAGATGACAAATGCAGAGTAATTAAAGTGTGCATCTATAACTTTCTGACATCTCTGCAGTTTGTTTTGGTTTAGGTTGCAGGAAGCATTATGAACTCTGAAAAAGGTGTAAAGAGAGGTTAATAGAAGTTGCTTGTAATAATTTGAGATTTAAATGGGAAAGCCTTTAAAATTATTGCTCTTTCACTTATTCAGATATTTACATACATTTTGTGGTTTCTAAAATCCTTTTTCAAGGGCTTATATAGATTCCTGGTTAGCAGAAATACTGGAAATATGACTGTTGGGATGAATGTTGGTAATAGATGGGTCTGACTTTTTTTCAATGATTTAAAGTTGTTATTCAGTTGAATTAGACCTTGCTGCACTGATACACATCTGGTCATTACTTTCTTTTGGCAGGATTTCCCTAACAGTTTGCCTTCATTAACAGCTACCAAGTGACTCTTAGGAAATAATTAAAATTTTGTTTAATGGTATTTGTAATACGATGACTGTATTGTTGCTGAAAAGTGAAATCAAATGCTTGTTAGCCGCAAAATCTCTACAGATGAGTTTCACTGTTTCAAACAGAGAAATTACTGGTTGTAGAGTGAAGACTGTGAAGGCTGGGGGTGTGTGGAAACACACTGATACTGTCCTCTCTTTGTAGTAGCAAAAAATCTAATGGTGTTCAGGTACTGAAGGCCCTTTAAATCTTACAACATCTTTCTAAATGTCATTGCTTAAGAAAACAAAATCACTGTGATTAGTTATGTCTGGGTTTTCCCTGGATTTCTGTTCCTCCCCTTTGGGTATGAGACACTTGGCTTGAGTTGGTCACTTGAGGCCATTTGATGGGCACAAGGAGGATGTCGCTGAAGCTCCTTGCATGAGCTGTAGCAGTGTCTGGTTTGGAGCTGGGTGTCTGTGCTCCTGACGGTCTGTGTGGTGGGAAGTTGTGACACAGAAACAGAGCAGGTAGCAGAGTGGGAGGGGATATGTGTGTTTTTACAGCTCTTCTGTGTCCCAGTGAACCAGCACTATTTGCCTTCCAAGCTTCAGAGTTGTGTTGTCAGCTTTTCTGGAGACTGTTGACCTCTCACGTAGGTTCATAAAAAGGCAGGAGAGGGAGTCGGCTTTACCTTGGCAAGGTGTGTTCCTGCTGTTCTGGAGATGCTGGCTGTGCTGACTGTTTTGCAGCTTGCCTTGAAAGATAAGACTTGCCCTGAAATAGTTTCTTTGGTCACATAAAAACGACTCCTCACCCTTCAACTGGATGTGGCTGGGCTGTAAGGTCTGCACATGGGGAGGCCTTCAGCCTTTTCTTGTACAGCAGCAGATGGCTTGATGGTTGCTATTAATAGTAATGGGAACGCAAGAGGGTCTGAAGTGGGTTAGGCTGAAAGTTTGTGTGCTCCAGTGCCCTCCCACTGACAATGTGTGGTGGTGGCTGCTTGGGGAAGGAGCATGAGAAGTGGGACAAGCCTTTGGTGGTAACTGCTCTTGGGATATTCTCCCAGTTGGACTAGTTGGCAGCTCAGTGGCCTCCTGAGATAGAGGTCATGTCTGTCTTTCATTTCTTAGCCCTGGATAGGCTTTTCTTTCATGAGTTTGTCCACTTGGAAATGTTGAGCCTCATTTGAATCAGGTAGTGGTGAAGCAATAGGCAAAATGGGAACTTGATTATAATTTTGGATGCCTTGGTTTCCAGCTGATCTGCACCTTGTAGGCTCAGACAGGGTTTAAAAAAGTCTGTCGCAAAAGAAAATAGTTTCAAATGCATAAGGAAGATATATGGCAACTTTGCACTTAAAAATGAAACCCTGGTGTCTCCCTTCTTGAGTGGGTATAAGTGTGCAGTGACTCTGCTAAAGTTGATGTGGTAAGTTGGGATGGACACCTGTCTGACTCAGGTTAGAATTTGACTCATAGTTTGTAACCAGAAAAGTTTGGAGCATGGCTAAATCGTCTGTGAGCCAGTGATCTCTCCACTAGCCCCCAGATGAGATCCTCATGGAGTAAAAGAGCTATCTAAAACTTCTGTAATGGGGTTGCCAAAGAGCAGTTACCTCTTGTAAGAGGTACCATGTTCCTTCCTGGTGGGGGCCTCATGGTGACTGGACACTGCTTCAGAGGCTGGACCAGCCTTAGTTGGTCCAGTCATTTAGAAGGCAGCATGAGGAAGCCTCTAAGTAGCAGGATGAGACCACCCTTTGTACCTTTGGTTTGTAGTCTGCAGCATATGGAGAAATGTCATCCTCACAAGTTTGAAGGTGATAATATCCTAGAGAATAAGGTCGTGAAATAGGGGCTAATCCAGACCCCTGTTTTCCAAGAGTATTGGTGTACCTCAGAGAGCTGGCCTATCGAATTCTCTTTTACAGGATACCTGGTAATTTGTGTTGAAACAGCTCAATTCTCTCACTGATTTTGGTGTTAGCAGATGCTGCAGCTGCCTTTAGTTATATCCAAGACAGACCCAGTTTTGCAAACAACAAACCCTGTGAGACTCAAGGTGGTTTGTCTGCTCCCTCAAAGCTGTCTTGTCTTACAGTAGTATTATCACCACCTATTCTACTTTATTCAGGATTATGGTTTACTAGAAACATTCTGGCAGAAGATCAAGGTATTTTTAGTAACACTCAAGGTCTTGCAATGTTTGTGCCACATTTGCACCACAAGGCACCTGGCACATATAACAAAGGACTTGTGTCCTGCAGGAGAAGTAGCTGGAGCCAAGGAGTATATGGCATTGAATGTCTGTCAGCAGGTACCTTGATTTTTTGCGGTTATGCAGGCTCATCGAATTAAGATGGCTTTTACCACAGTATTTCATCTTTTGCATTCTTGATTTTGTTGTCTAGTCAAAAGCAGTAAGGAAAATGTTTATGAACCTAGATCTCAAACGTTATACATCTAAATAAAATATTTTTCTTTCCAAACCAAATAAAATAGTTTGTTTTCTTTTGCCTAATTTTTTTTTTTTTATAATGTGTGACTCCGTTGGAGTAAATGGAGGCTACACATGCTCTGTATGTTTGACCATCCACTGAATGAGTATATGGAGTGATTATTCTGTCCCTTTGCATTTGGTGTATATATGTAAGCTGCTGTAGCCTCCTGAGGAGTGTTTCGTGGTTGAAGTGGAGGAGGAAAGGATTACCACATCGGTTTCCTCCAGTTATGATGTTCTCACTCCGTACAGGTTTTTTTTTCAGTGGAGAAGAGAGGGATCATTTTCCAAAGCCCCCTTTTTTTAAGTCTGGAGGCTGCAAACCGGAAGATGTAAGCCCTCTGAAAACAGAGAGTTCCTTGCCTTCACAGTTGTTGTAAGAAGCTGGATGTACAATAAAAGCTCAAAAGGCAAATAAGAGAATCCACAGCTACGTTCAAAAACCTCTTCTCTTTGGATGTTTTGTGATATTTGAGTGCTTGGCCTGTGAGGTTTAGTCCTCTGAGTTGATGGTATTATAATCATAATTTTTATTGTGCTTTCTGTGCAGGTTTTTACCATACCTGGTTTTGGATAGTGTTTTTATGTGACAGTGTGACTTCATATGTTAATTGAATTAATCACACATGGGAAGTTCAGGAGGTACCTGAAAGCCTGTCAGTAGAGAAGTGGGATAGAATGGGGAATGATACTGAACGCTTTGTAATAACACTGTATTTTAAGAGTTGTGATGTTGAAAGGAGTTGTCCTGCTGGATTACAAGCCTGATCCATGGCTTTTATGAAAAATGTTTCCTTATGTTTAGAAAATAAATGATTATATATAAGGTGCTGTATTTGTGATCCCATACACAGTAGTAGTAACACTGTGTGTGTTTTTCTTTCAAGAGTGTGTTTTTGTTGTTAGTCAAGTTGTGAGGCTGGGCTTTATTTATATGGCAAAAAAGATTTTTCAGAAAATATTTTTGGTTTACAGACAGTGCCTACAAATGTATCTATTTACCTAAGGAAGTAAATACGGGTGTGTTTATCTTAACCCGTTTTTTTTAAAAAAAAATAAAATCACAAATCCTCTAAAGCATTAGCAAACATTGTAACTGACAGTTGTAAACCTGCCAAAACTAGATTACACCTGCCTGAAAATGTACTTTTAGTCAGGCATTTTTCATTTAGTTTTGCTTGATATTTCTGCTGAATAAAAATCTCCTCAGCATAGATTGCTGCTTCTTATTTGTACGCTCTGTGTGTAGTGCTGCAAGTGGAGTAGCCATGGAGTATTAAAGATAACATTTAGTTATAAATGGTTTGTTTTGATTGTAAGAAGTGTCAATTAGCTGTAGTGTGAGCAGTCATTTATATGCAGAGCAAGTGGAACACCGTGCTGTTACATCATGATTATTTAGCACTCTCCACGGTGCAAAAGTGTCTTAAATAGGGAGTAGGTGAGTAATAAATGGTTGAGATGCAGAAAAGTGAAAGTGATAAAAAAGATGCGTAACGAATGATATGAGAATGGTCTTTATGTACGTGGCTAAGACAAACGGCGCTTGTGTGTTAGGAGTAGCATTGCAAAACATCCCATAATGAACCAGCCACTCCATAATCCATGCTTATTTGTTGTGTAACAGGTTTAAGGACTTAGCAGTGTAGCTCATATTCTGCTCTCAGAGTTAGAGTCACAGTTACGTTGTGCTCCTGTGGATGAAACTCTACTCGCTTCAGCATCACCGTGAAGAATAAAGGAGTTTATTTGTATTTGCAGCATGGCAAAACGTGTGATATAAAGCAGCATGCGTGTGCTGGAGAAAGTGAGTTTGGAAGGCTTTTAAATCAGACTTGTAGACCCAGGTGTAGAAAGAGACCAACCCCTGTATGAAGAATACCTCACTTAAGTGAGATTCACCACTAGCCTGCCTTTTTTCCCAGTTGCTTGTGACTTGAAGAAATGGAGAGAGAAGTGTTTCCTTTGGTGGCATGTGGCACTTGAAATTTGTCATTATGCTTCTTGCTTGTTGTTATTAGTATGCTGTAAATGGATAAAATTGTCTGGAACCCTGCGTTTCAGAAGGGCAGGGAAACGAGAGTTCAGTGATGCGATTTATTTTGTGCTCATTTCTTTACTGATAGTCCTTTTGGTTCACCAAGACATGAACTGTAGGTAGGCAGAAGAGGGGATTAGTTTACTTTTGGGGCTTATGGGAAAGAATCTCAGTTTCTGGCTATGTCTCTAATGAAAGAGGGACTTTGACTCTTTGAAAAGGTAAAGCTTGACTTTATAATGATAATTTGCTTTTAGAAATGATTTGAAGTTGGAACATTTGGCACTGTATAAAAGTATATAAAAGAGTGCATATAAAAGATCTCAAGTCCCTGCCTTGAGGAATATACATACCAATTAGAACATAGCAATATGTACTACACGCATTATGCATTAGGGAGAAAAAGAAAAACAACAAAACTCAGTGATGGATGGGTTTCATTTTGGAAAATAATTTTGAGTCATTTGTGGAAAATATACTTTTAAGAGTGAATAAAAAAAATGAAAAAATAGTTCTAAATGCAGTCTCGAAACATGAGGTCGTGAGTGGGAAACCAATACAAAAGATGGATTAGGGAGAATGCATCACTTTCCACACAAAAGAGAGTGGGGTGGAACTGTGGAGGTCCTTGAAGAAGAATGGTACTTGAGTCTGACATGGGAGGCATTTGACCTGGGTGTTGACATTCTTTGGTTTTTGGGAGAGCACTATGCCGTTAGCAGCAGTGACCTGAATAGACCAGAGGGGAACAAGTTATGAGTCTTGGTGGACAGAGATGACTCTGTAGTAATTAAAGATAGAAAAAGCCTTAAGAATGGCCATCTTCTGGAGAAGAGGACAGTAGGGGCAAGAAGTAGGCATTTGAGCTCCTGCTGACATACCCTGGCAAACAAGGAGGTAGGGAGCAGGGACTACAACCATGCAAGCAAGGGAGAGCCCAAATGGAAGAATTAGTCACAAAGGGCCCAAACACGTTTAAGAGAGGAGGTGAAGGTGTTTCTGGAAGAAGCAAAGGCATTGGGGAGAAAGAGAAAGCAGGGCTGAAGAGCAAGCAGATAGGAGGGGAGGAGCAGGGAAAAGAAGTGGCCTTTGAACCACATCCACAGGATGGCAACGGTCAGGGGAAGGGACCAAGTGCCTGCAGATGATCCAGAGGAGATCTGAGGCCTGCACTGTGCGTGGATGGCTGGGACTTGGAAGCATGCTGGTGACAGAGGTGGGGTGGAGCTGGGTAGGAGAGTAGAAGGAAGGAGGTCAGTGCTGCAGGAGTGGTGTGGCCTCAAGTGGGGATTGACAGGAACGTGGGCTGTGGTGGAAGGTGAAGTGACGCGTGTGGTAATGACACTGTGTTGAGTACTCCATGGCAAGGAGCATGAGAGAGGGGAGGGTCCTGGTGTGTGTATATATGGTACATGGACACATTTCTTTCGAAGAAGAAATGAAGTTTAACTGTAGTATTTGGTGACACAAACAGGTTTATGTTCTTGGTGTGTGTAATTCATATTTGTCTTACCAGTTGATAGATTGTCTTGCAAGTTGTAGTGTATGGAAAAATAAACAGGCAGCAGCCTGTGCAGCAGACCTTTTTCCTTGCAGGCTTGTTGGTTTGCTGTCCCATGAGTGATAATTTCAAGAGCTTTGTTTTGTTTTAAGTAGTTCCTCAGCATTTGTGTGCTAAGGCTGTACAAGAGTTTCTAAGTAGGAGGTAGGTTATGTTCCTTGTTTTGATTTTTTTTCCTGCTGTTAGCTTTACGTTCCCTTTCCCAAGGCCAGCAGTGAGATCAAGGAATGGTTTTAGGGGTGGATGTCCATTCAGGGTCTCCTTTTTCATGGAGCATGTAACACAGAATAATTTTCTGCACTTGGTTGAATTTCTGTCTGCTTTTGGATTTCTGGGGAGGTGACTTTTATGCTGTAGGTGAGGGATTGGCCCAAAGTTTCGAAGTCTTTGATTAAATGTCAAGGGGGTGGGAAGTACATGGATCTCTTTATGTAAGGGAGGTGGAGTAGCTCTTAACAGGGTCGTCAGAGTTTATCTTGTGATATCCACAACATCCTGACCTGCCAAAATCTGAAGCATGCCTTAGGTTGTGCCATAATGAGGGCAAAGTTAACAGGGTTGGTAAAACGAGACTTGAAATTGTGTTTATAAGCAGTGTATGGAATCTGTTTGTTTCTTTGGATGATACATTGCAGTGGTGTTCCACAGAGGTAGTTCAGCATTTCACACTAGAGAAGTGTGGCCAGCAGGTTGAGGGAGGTGATTCTCCCCCTCTACTCTGCTCTGGTGAGACCCCACCTGGAGTACTGCATCCAGTTCTGGAGCCCCCATTACAAGAGGGACGTGGACCTGCTGGAGCGTGTCCAGAGAAGGGCCACGAGAATGATCCGAGGGCTGGAGCAGCTCTCCTGTGAGGACAGACTGAGAGAGTTGGGGCTGTTCAGTCTGGAGAAGAGAAGGCTCCGAGGTGACCTTATTGTGGCCTTCCAGTATCTTAGGGGGGGCCTGCAAGAAAGCCGGGGAGGGACTTTTTAGGCTAATGGGTAATGACAGGACTAGGGGGAATGGGGCAAAGCTGGCAGTGGGTAGATTCAGGCCGGACATGAGGAAGAAGTTCTTCACCATGAGAGTGGTGAGACCCTGGAATGGGTTGCCCAGGGAGGTGGTTGAGGCCCCATTCTGGGGGTCTTTAAGGCCAGGCTGGATGAGGCTCTGGGCAGCCTGATCTAGTGGGAGGTGTCCCTGCTCATGGCAGAGGGGTTGGAACTGGGTGACCCTTGTGGTCCCTTCCAACCCTGACAGATTCTGATCTGTTTTAGCAGAGGACTTTAGAGCCCTAATGGCTCAATGGTTGGACTTGATGATCTTGAAGGTCCCTTCCAACCTAAAGGATTCTGTGATTCTATAAGCCTGACCAACTGTCAGCTGAAAGATTTGATTTTGGGCTTAGTTTCTCTTCTCTTGTCTGGGAGCTTTGAAATCCAGAAAAAGTCATCTTGTGCTTTGTATTCTTTCGATATGTAAGACTATTGCTTGCTTCCCTTTGTGTTTAAAAATGTAAATAAACAAAAAAAGAAGATAAGCAGTTACCCTACTGTGTAAGTCAGTTCATACTGTATGGTGATGTCACTTCTGTTGTACTGGCTATGCCTGTTTGCTTTTCTATGCTGACAGTGATGGACCAGTGCAAGATCCAGTGTGTTTCAGAGTTGGATTTAGCACCTACGTACTGGAAGTAGTTTTTAATGATGAGAACTCAGAAAATTCTAAAATGAGTTAATGGAGTAACGAAGCAACAGCAGACATCTTCTAATCTTTAAAACTGCTGGTGAACTTAGAAACTTCTGATCCCTTTTTTAAGCTACGAGGAGTTATCCATCATTAGGAAGTGTAAGGTAAGCTCATCATCACAAGTAACTCCTATGGATGAAGGGTTCTTCAGGAGTACTGTGCACATTAGTGAGAAGAAGTTGAAATGAAGGCATTTCTGAGGCACTGGCTACCCACAGAATTGCCTTCAGAACAATCCTCTGCCAGTTTGGGGCTGGTATCACTGAGCCAAAGCTGTGTGCAGTTTGAACAATGCAGCGGGCCCCGAGACTCAGCGGGGGCAAAGCGAACTTCAGCCTGGCTGGTTGGGATCTCTGGAGTGCAGAGTGTCTGCACTCAGCCTGGGCATAGTCTGCATGCCTGACATTCAGAAATGGTGCAGAGAATGGAAAAACTGTCATTGAAAGTCTTAATTACCTGCTTAAGTTCTTAAACATTTAAGAAAGCTTCCTAAAATAGAGCTTGTCCATGCTGTTTTGTGCTTTGCAAGAGCTTACAGTGAAATAGTTACTTATAGATATACATATAAGTTTAAATAAGTAACTCGAGAACTGAAAATGATATTTTGGTGGAGTGTGTTTTGTGAGTTCTGTGTTGTTTCTCAGTGCTAAACAGTGCTATCACAGAAGGTAATGTTTAACAGTGCTTTTATGACTTACTGCATATGATTATCTCTCCTTGTATTTCAGGGCACAGTTCCTCTCCCTTGTTCCCCTCTGTCCTTTCTCCCTCTGTCCTCCTCTCCGCCCCATTTTTTTTTAACACAATCTTTTTTACTCTCTTAAAAAGGGGTTTTGAAAAGAGATAAGGAAGTACAGCCCAAAAGCTTGTTTCAGAGCTTTACGATTTTTGTATCACACTGGAGGAGGAGAGTAAGCAAACAACTTGCTGGTTGTTACTTCAGAAATAATTTTTTTTATTGTGGTAAGGCTTTAATAGCTAATCAACAGTGCTGTAATTCTGTTAACACTTGTCAACAAATATTTATAAGGTAATGATTTTCCTTAGGAATTTGAGCAGTAGGATATATTAGGTATAAGAGAAATGAATTTGTTACCTTGAATTTCTTAATTCTCCACACAGCTTATTTCACAGCAACAGACCACAGAAATA
>NW_008584127.1:0-3622 GCF_000691845.1 Merops nubicus | reverse complement strand
CTGCTGAACACATAGCTGTAGCTAGTGCTGGTATTAAACATCCAGCTTCTTGCATGTGAGGTCTGCTATGGGCAAGTCATTACAGCGCTGTATGTGTGTATGTGCTAAAGCACTGAAGTTTGTTCCTCAGTGGTGTAAATGTTAGTAGTGAGAAGGAGGAATTTGGGCACTTAGGACAAGGTTGCTTCGTGCAGCTTTTGCTGGAGTAAAAGATCAACAATTCAAAATGTTTACTTCTAATTATGCTCATGTTTTTCTTGCATTCAGGTCTTGCTTTACACAGCACAAAGGCATTCCGGTTTTAGCTAGTGGTGTGTGTAGCTTCTCATTTGATACAAATGGATCTCATGGCACTGTGTGCACTCCCAGCAGCTGAGGATGTGGTCTGTGTGTAGCTTGCATTGATGAGGCAGATGAAAGAGGCAGCAAGAAGGGGTGGGTGTGTATGTGTGCTGTGTACTGCACACCAGTATTTTATACTAACTGATGATCCAGTCCTTATTCTTCTGCAGATAATGCAAAAATAATAAAACGAAGTATTTATTTATTGTGGCACTGCAAATAAAACTATATATTTTTTTTCCCTATTTTAAGATGCAGACTGAGCAGAACATGAGAGAGTATACGAGCAGGAAATTCTCTGCCCATACAGTTTGAAATCAGCCTTCATGCTGCAGATTTAGAAGGGCCATGTTACAACTCCATCTAAATTGGTTTGTAGTGGAAATCCTAAAAAGATCATTAAATATAAACGCACTGTTGGATGCTGGGAAAATAGTGTGCTGCCCATGTATATGTGCATCTCTATAGACATGCATGAATAGACAGCATCAATGCCATTGATTTGAATAAGGAGGTAATACACAGTATTGAGGTAACTTTGCTTGTATTTGTAACTGACGGTTTGTTTTTTTTTTGATATTATCAGAATTGTGAATGCTTCTTCAGCATTTCTTTTAATTTTTAGTACTTGAGAATATTGATACACTAAGGTAACTCCCTTCGTGAGTGTGCCCAAACAGGAAAACATTATTGTTATATAGAAGTAAAATGGAGGGCTTTTTTCCTTTGTTTTTTAATCCCTTTTTTTTAACCCAGGATGACATTTATATTCAAAATTAGCAATACTATTACAGCATGTCAAAGTAAAAGCTTTTCACTTTCCAACATGTAACATTAATGACCCTAGGAAAAAAAAAAAAATCACATCTGCACTAGTGCAGTTCTTGGCTTTTCTAGGGCTGATCAATAATCACATTGTGTATTCATTCCCCCTAGCCCCCCACCCCGTGAGGTCAACTTTAACTACTAGTCTTTATATTTCAGGAAAGGGACATAGACTGCCTTATTCATTAATAATATTTGTCTCGGTGTTTCCATTGGATCTAATTTACTGTTACCGAGCAAAAATTGAGGAAATTTTTTTTTAATACTTTCTGTCATTTTTTCTACCCTCTGATGCTGTATTGAGAGTTCTAGGTAGGAACTGGACTGAGGATGCTGAGGTTTGCTACGGTTGTGCTATTTAAATGGATCCTCACTTGATTGTGTTGTAGCCTGTGACAGTGACAATGGGAGAACAACAATTCCAGGGCCTCCTGTCTGGATGGTAACACAGCTGCTGCAATAAAGTCTTCTTATGGTTGACCAGTCACATTTGGACAGTTAGCTCTAATTAGAAGTTCTTATTTATCTTGCATTAGAAAATAGTTTGGAGCAAACTCGTGGGTATTCGGATGAGGTTAGTCCATTTTCTACTCCTTGCCTTGAAAGGTTAATGTTGCTTTTTTTGTTTTGTCCTGTAGCCAGTATAAGTGGTCTTGAAAGAATCTTGCCTTTAGGATTTTTTAAAAATTTTGTTCTATAATGTGGTGATCTCCAGCAACTGCTTTAAAATAAAAGGTTATTGTGGGTACTTCTGCCAGTGTTAGACATCACCGGTAGTTTAATTCTTACGATGGTGGCATTTTGTGGTTTCTGCATTGTTTTTTTTTTTCCATGAAAGTACTAGTGATACTGGTTCCCTTTTATTCATTTCTTCATATTAGAGGGGAAATGTAGTTTGTTCATAATGGATTATTGATTGGTCTGTGAACAGCAGAAGCCCCAAGGCCTTGTCATCAATGGTACTTACTCTCCCAATAGTGAATGCATCGCTTCATGCAGCTATTTGCAACCCCAGCCTGTAGAATATAAGCCTGTAATTGTTACTCTTGTGCAGCACAGTTTTTAGGGAGAGGAACTCTTCATTGTCATTATGGGATTTTCCCCCTCAATTTGTTCAAAGAATAGCCCCTTTGTTTTGCTAGCAACATAAAGCTTGTCCTGGATGTTAATGATATATTTCAATTCATTGCTTAGAATACTACAGTGTAACTAATAAAGTACATTTCTTTGTCTCTGGGAAGACAAACACGCACAGTCTACTAAAACACAAAATATGTACTGAGTGGGTGACAGCTCCGTGTTTCTCAACACACCCTGTGGCAGCACAAAAGCAAACCCCCCCTCCCCTTGCTCCTCAACTGCTTCTTGAGGAGCCACGAAAAAATCTGGGTTACGGCGCTTCTGCTGACACCTTGCTGCAGACGCCTCCCTCCTGCTCTTCCACCATGAGTGTCTTTTTCTTATTTAAGTGTATCCTTTGCCTTGCTCAGGGTGCAGTTGAGGAAGGCCCAACTCTGCTTTCACAGCCCTGGCTGCCGCTCTGGAGCCTGCTCCAAAATGTCATTCGCTCGTGGAGGGAGAAAGACACAAAAACACACGATGTATTTGGAGGAACTCAAAACAATATCTCAGACAGAAACTTTTTAAATGGGAAGAGCTTCCTCCGCTGCAGGGGAAGGCTGGTTTAAAATAATTCAACAAAAAAGCATTGCAAAATGCTGCCGAAGGATTGTATAAAGCCTAAGTGGAAATAAACTACTAGAAATTCCTTGTTTGTTTTTTTTTTTCCAGGAGCTTTTTATTTTTCCTTTCCAGTCCTGTGTCAGTTTTGTTAGGCTTAAACAAACTTTAGGAGGTCTGTTGTCAAAATTGCCGCTTTTAATAAGTAAATACGTTTGAAAATTTGACAGTCTTCTAACAGCTGGCTTTGGATTTTTGGATAGCTTTTTACTGGGTTAGTTTGGATTACTTTCAGAAAATCAGTCCAGAGTTGTGCTGCCTTGACATAATGGCAAGTGTAGCCTACAGGTTGCAGAATGACAGGATTTCCTGCAGATTTGAGTATGGGCTTACTACTTAAAGATATGCTCACTCTTCTAACCCCTGGTATGGTCTGAAGAATGCTTATCACCTCAAGGCAGTAGAGGGTCTATGGGCTAATGACATAGTTTGTAAGAGGCATTTGGGTAGGGCTGCTGCCTAAATGAGGGTGGCAGGATCGAGCCTTTTATCAGGGTGGTAGACTGATGACCTCCATGGGATCTGGGTGTGTGGGAAGAAATGAAGTCTTCTCTTAAAGTGAGGAGAAACGTGTGTGGGTAGAGTGAGGCTGGTGTGTGTGAAGGATGGTGTCTGTGTGTCACGGTTTAGGGTTAGGGCTGCCCCTGGACCTGTCACAGATGCTCTCTGTTAACCCCTTTTCCCCCCTAAAAGGGAAGAGAAAGGGAATAAGGGA
>NW_008584126.1:0-7365 GCF_000691845.1 Merops nubicus | reverse complement strand
CCTGCTGCGACACTTCCTGGTCGCTCATGCAGATAGGCAACTCATATGAGTTTTCTTTTTTTTTCCTGCAGCAATGGGTTTTGTGATGTTATTGCGTGTCATGACCTGCTCAGGTAAGATATTCTGAAATACATCACTAAGTTTTGCCTTAGTGCATTGTCCAGACTTAGAAGCCTGAGTAATCAGATGGGAGCTGACTGGTGGCCCTGCAGATGATATATGACAGAAACTTAGACTTTTTTTTTTTTTTTTTTTTTTTTTTTTTTTTTTTTTTTTTTTTTTTTTTTTTTTTTTTTTTTTTGTGGAGTGCATTGTATTATTGCCAGTATTTGGGGACTTTTTATTCTAAGGCACGAGAGATATTATTACCAGTTATGACACAATGTGATGATTTTGGTGGGCGCTTTTTCATCTCTGAGAATTTATACTGAAAACCCATTGAAGTCCTGTCTCTTCTGCAAATTGGTGTCTTTGAGCAGGTGAAAGCAGTAAGCATGTGCATGGATAGGTAAAAGGAATGGGGACAGACTGTGAGCACCTTCTCTGTAACATTTATCATACCTTAGTTTAAATCTGTTCCTAGCTTCATCTAACTGTCTGGCTATGCCAGACATTCCCATTATATCAGTCTGAGAAACAGAATAAATTCTTTTTCACCAATAGTGTGATGTCAGAGTAAACCTAGTTTAAGAGTGAGACTTGATTCTCCCAGTGAGAATAATTTTCAATGATCTCCTTGAAGAAAAAGCAAAATTCAGTTTGTGCTATAGATTCCAATGAAATTTCAGTTTGTCTCTTTTGGATGAGGAGGCCACGGTACCCCAGCACTCAGGGATTGAGCAGCTCTGGGAGTCTGGGAGACCAGGCACTGGTAGAGTTGCCTCTTGGTAGTCCAGCTAAGTGGTAGAAAGTCAGTCACACAGGCAGTCTGAGACAGGTGACCTGCAGAATACCCAGCCTGTTTGCAGCATCAGTTCTAGTGGTATTCCAGATGTCCCTGTTTCCATGGAAATACAATGCATTTGGAAATACACTCCAAACATTACTTTTGTATTTGACCAGAATTTAGACTGTAAAAAAACAAATTTCCATTTTGCTTGTGGATGAACAAGTATAAGTGTGCTGGTTATGGCTTAAGGCTTATGCCTTACTGCCTTGGACAAATGTTGTGTAGTGATAGTTGTTATAGACCAAAATAGGATCTTTGGTGATATCAGGAGAATATCAATTTTCCCTAGGCTTAAGAGAAATCTGCTTTTGCTATATTTTCTGCTCTCCTTTTGTCATGGATTGTTGCAATGTTAAAAAAAAAGTTCTGCCAACAATGAGAGAGATAATACACACAGAGCTCTCAAACTGTCAGAGAAATAGATATGTTATTGAAATAGATGAACTGAGTGAAAGCATATTGTTTACAATGGAGAGAAGTGGAGGGGAGGGAGGAGAAAAGAAAAACAAAAACACTGAGTATATTTCTTGATGAAAGGTACTTGATATGAAAATAAAGTCTTTTTTAATTAACAACCAGCTTGAACATCTGCACAAAGTTGTCTGTTCTTGAAGGAAGGGTATGTACTGATACCTATTTCACAAAAGCACATTCTGTGGTGATGAGCAAGATAGGAAAAGATTTTCTAAAATTGCCATAGCTCATAAGAAGCACTTATTTAAACATGACTGAGTCAAATTGCACCTAGTAGTGCAGAGGCACATCAGAGCTGAAACTGACTTTACCAGACAGGCAATTCACATTATTATACAGAATTGTTTTCACACTGGAAGAACTTGTCATGTTGAAAGTTTTTTCTTGAGGTGAAGTTTTTAATTTATGTATCAGTAACAATGTGGGCTATGTCTGTGCTTCTGTTCATTACTAGTCTTCATGTTGGAGCAGGGGAGCTCTGTCTATCACCTGTAAGCAGCCCAAGGACTACTTGAGAACAGCCTGTCAAGCATGGTTGGCAGAGTACTGGCCAGCAGGCACTGGCTGTAGAGGGTGTGTCCAACTGCACATGCATCTGCTCCACCAGACCCACCTTTTGCACGGCCCAGGTGAATGATGGTTTCAGATGATGACCTTTGTGTCTGCCCTACTTTTTCAGCTTAGTCAAGCCTGATGAACTGTTGTCTTCCTAGTTCTTCAAGTGGAGCACCTGCTGGAAAAAGAAATTCTATTATGTCTCCTGGAATAGTTGGGAATTTGGTGATAAAATGCAACTCTCTCAACCTGGCAGAGTTGAGCTTGTTCAGCCTGGAGACGAGGAGGTCTCCAGGGACACATTATAGTAGCCTTGCAGTACCTAAAGGAAGCCTACAAGAAAGCCAGAGAGGGAATTTTTTTACAGGGGCATGTAGTGACTGGGCAAGGGATAATATCTTTGAAATGGAAAAGGGTAGATTTAGACTAGATGTAAGAAAGAAATTCTTCCTTATGAAGGTGGTGAGACACTGGAACAGGTTGCTCAGAGAAGTTGTGGATATCCTATCCCTGTAAGTGTTCAAGGCCAAGTTGGATGGGGCTTTGAACAACCTGGTCATGGCAGGGGGGTTGGACTAGATGACCTTTAATTGTGCCTTCTACCATTCTACGATTTTATGATTGTTTTTCAGAAGATGACAAGTCATTAAGATTGTTGTTATTCTTCTCTGAAAACTCTCAGCACTCTGGAGGTATCGCTGGTGAACACTGCTGTGTCTGTTACCC
This sequence comes from Merops nubicus, assembly GCF_000691845.1. Taxonomy (NCBI): domain Eukaryota; kingdom Metazoa; phylum Chordata; class Aves; order Coraciiformes; family Meropidae; genus Merops; species Merops nubicus. The sequence goes on along the minus strand of NW_008584126.1, from coordinate 4,661 downwards.
TGGCTAAGCAGACCAGTACTTACAGCATGAATTTAGGCTGTGAGTGATAGAAGTCCAAGCTTTTATTTTTATCTTTCAGAGAAACTACAGCCATTGTCTTTCAATGATAGAAGTTACCATGCTAAGCTACGGGATTGTAAGAGCATTTTTGTTACTCTTTTCTGCATTCATATTATCAGGCATTTCTTAAAAAATGAGATCTAGTTACCTGTTGCAGGGTGCAAGTAGTAACTCTCTGTAGGTGCCATATGGAACTCTAAGCGATAGGTATTAATTACAAACAGCAAGAAGAAAGTATTAGAGCATATTGAAGAGACATGTGAGACCTCTTATACAACATACAATATGGCCAGAAGAGTAGAAAAATCTAGGCCAAGAGAAAATTTAAATCCAACTTTTTCTATGGTAGATGAGTAATTGTACAATCTATTTCGTCAGTTTGGATGAGGGGTAATAGTGTTTCTCTGGCAAGGGAAATATTGTCACTTTTATTCTTTAGTTTAACCTTAATGAGGGATCCTTTTCTGATCTGTTTGTTCAGACTAATAGTCTCAATAGTTTTTTTGTTACCATGGATTTTTGGGAGGATATAAACTTATGTGCTAGATAATCCCTGCTGTTTTTAATGAATTTAAGTCTGAATGAAAGATCTATGAAAGACTTGATTCTATTAACCACTTACAGTTTCCTGCTTGCAGCAAGTTTAGATAATGATGATATATACAAATTGTTTAGCAATGCATCCAGAAAACTCACATGGAAAGAGTATTCAGCTGGAGTCAATAGATCATCAACAGGTAATCAAACAGATAATACATGTTTGCACATTAAATTGATGGAAATGGATCCAAATATTTCCAAGGCTAGTGGAAGCTGCTGTCATAAAAAGGTGGAATCTTCCCTTCTGCTTTTAAGAGAAGAAAAGCAAATAATCCAGTCGGTAGCTCTGTTGCTCAGACAGACTCACTGCTCTCCTACATGTGCACTGTCTTTTAGTCCACCAGTCTCAAGCTCAGCTGATGAAAGATGTAGAGAAGAGTGGTAGGAAGGAAGTGATGAAGCATTGCTACTAATTGTATTTAGGATGACAGATGCTCTGGAGAGAAAAGTAACTCCCAATGCATTGCTTCATTACTTCAAGCAGATTATTTTTAAAGGTCATGCACTTTTCAATTAACAGTTTGTCTGCATGAGAGGAAAAAGTGCCCAGACTGACATATACGTTTTAAGTCTAGGGCAAAGCAGATCAGTGACGAAACTTGCCATCCCTTGATTCACCGTGGTACTCCTTGGAGCTCAGGTACTGTTGGTGGACCTGTTTTTTAGGTTAATATCACTTGTCGGAAATGATCCCATGTGGATGCTGTCTTCGGCACCTTTCCTGCACATTTTCTTGCGGAGTGTTAATTGGCATGGAGCTAAATCCTGTTAATGATTATGATAACCAGCAGGATAGACCATCATGAATACAGTACTCCATCTTGTTCCTTGGTGCTCTCTTGTTTCATAATATATACCTGGTCTGCTGTTTGGGACAAGCCCATGAACCTTTCTAACTGTGCAAAAAGAAAGGCCACAAAGATATGCTGTTGTAATTTTTTTCTCAAATGTCTTTTTCTACATCCTGTGACATCTCAGGTTGACAGTGGACCCCACTATAGCCTCCATGAGTTTGGATACCAGAGTTATTGTAATAGATGGGAAATTATCAGAACTGTCCCTTGTCATGCCTGGGAGCTATTGAGCTCTAGTGAAAGACAGCCTTTAACTTTGCTCCCATTTGTGAACACAGATTAAATAGTAAGAATAAATAAAGTAAGCAAGCAGTTGGATGTGCCTGATGAGTAATTTTGAAAATTGTGGACTCTAAGTCTAAGAATAAATGTGTTTCTAACTGTTAATGAGAGAGAAGCCAAGTCTGGCTGTGTATATTGATGAGGTAAAGATTTTGTTCTTTCTCAATAGGAATCCTGGAATCATAGAATCATTTTGGTTAAAAGAGAGCTTTAAGATCATCAAGTCCAACCATTAACCTAACACTGCCAAGTTCACCACTAAACCATGTCCCCCAGCACCTCATTTACACATCTTTTAAATATCTCCAGGGATGATGACTCCACCACTGACCTGGGCAGCCTGGCCCAGTTGTTTATGACCCTGTCAGTAAAGAATTTTTTCCTAATGTCCAACCTAAACCTCACCTGGCATAACCTGAGATCATTTCTGCTTGACTTATTGATTGCTACATGGGAGAACAGGCTGACCCCCACCTCACTACAGCCTCCTTTCAGGTTGTTGTAGAGACCAACAAGGTGTGCCCTCCACCTCCTTTTCTCCAGGCTAAGCAACCTCAGTTCCCTCAGCTGCTTCTCAGAAGACTTGTGCTCTAGACCTCTCACTAGCTTTGTCGCCCTTCCTTGGACACACTTCAGCACCTTAATGTCCTTTTTGTATGATGTGCCCAAAACAGAACACAGTACTCAAGGTGCTGAGTATAGCAGGACAATCACTCCCCTAGTCCTGCTGGGTACACTATTTCTCTTACAAGAAAGGGTGCCATTTGCCTTCTTGATCACTTGGGCACACTGCTGGCTCATATTAAGCCAACTGTCAGCTCTACACCACCAGGTTCTTTTCTGCTGAGCAGCTTTCCAGCTGCTCATTCCCAAATGTATAGCATTGCCTGGGGTTGTTGTGATCCAGGTACAGAACCCAGCACTTGGGCTTGTTGAATGCCATCCCCTTGGCCTTGGCCCATTGATCCAGCTTGCCCAGGTCCCTCTGAAAAGTTTTCTTACCCTCAGGTAGATCAACACACCCACCCAGCTTGGTGTCATCTGCAAATTTACCAAAAGTACCTTTTATCCCCTGATCGAGATCATTGATAAAGATATTAAAGATAATAGGACCCAGTACTGAGCCCTGCGGAACACCACTTGTGACTGGCAGCCCCGTCTAGAGTCTGAAATCCCACTCTGATGTTCATTAGAAAAGGGACCATTATTTCCTTATTAATATTCAGTGTAAGGTTTCCTCTTTTTAACATGGTAGATAGCCCTTAAGTAATTTTAAAGGAACGAGTCTGTAGGGAGAGTCCCTTAAAGGTCACTTTAAGTCAGTGTAATGTAATTAAATTAACTACTCAGAAACATGTTTTTAAATCTCATTAATGACATTTATATGTGTCACAGGGAAGTTTACCCAGATACCAATAAGAAACACACTGAAGTAAGGTCAAAGTCTTCTTAGAAATGCATGCAAAAGGATATTTTATTTTTTAATATGACACCAGGGAACAAAATGATCTCAGAGTTATTCCAGCTAAATCTTTATGGAAAAAAAAAATTCTACATTTTAGTTTTATGTGAAAACTGAGTAGAATGGAAAAAAACTGCATTCGATCCCCGTTTCACCTCATTACAGTCATGATATCTACAGGCATGTCGACAGGGCTGGTTGCAGACACTCCAACCTATTACACAGCTTCCTGGATGAAGTTGGAGAATAGGACACACAGTGAGGCCCAGAACAGGAGGAAGAAGGTTTTGCTGTATTTTAAATGATTTTTAATAATCTTGGGTCATGCATCAGGCAGCTTCCTTATCTTTCATGGATCATTACAAAAAAAACCCCATGCCTCTGTGTGGTTCCTGCATTGTATCTGGTGTATTTGAGTTTATTATGCCCTCTGTGTGTTGATAGACTGTTCTGGCTTGCACCTCAGTTAGACTGCAAGTCCTCTGCAGAATTGTTTGATTTCTCCAGTGTGTGTCAGATGCACTGCTGATATTTTGCACTGTCCACATTACTTTTCATCAGAGTTGCAGACTATCTTCTCCATATTGCAGTGAGATAAACTGAGGTGGAGAACTGAATTTGAGCTTCTCAGGAAGAAGGCAGCATGAGAGACAAAACTGACCTCAGCAATATTTCTTGTGTGAGTCACTCTAGCAGTGTGTCCCACTTTCACTATTCTATTGATGCTCAGCATGCATTTTCTTAAAGCTTCATCCGTTTACAGAGTCATGGAGTTTTGTCGTTTGTTTGTTTGTTTGTTTTAAATGTAGGAAACCCATCATTTAATTCTACCAATGGCAGTTGTTATCCTTTATGATATTAAAATAAAATGTGGAATCATATTTGCATGGCACAAAGAGATGGCAAACTAAGTTTCCAAATTGTAAAAATTTTAATATTTAGTAATGACTTTATGATGCTTTGGGATATGAAATGTGACCTTTTCAGTGTTTGGCACAGACATACAGTGACAGCTATGAGAAGGTAATCCTCAAATCTGTTAGGGATGTACTGTATGGAAGTAGAATTATTAAGTATTCTAGTGTCAGCTCAAATCATGTTTGTTACGATGACATATGGAAGTGCTGGCTACTGCTTAAGGGGTCTCCTTAGTTCCCAGAGAATTAATGAAGGATTTGAGTCAAATTTCCTGCCCTGGAATTAGCAGTAGGGCTTACAGGCAGCACGACATGAATAGGTAGCCTGGTTAGTCTCTAGTTGTGGGTAATGTTAGTAAAGTGCTTTATTGCTTTATCACATAGCTTTGCTGCTGCATGCTTTTCTCCCCATTGGAATGTTCATCAGCTTGCAGGCATTAGAAAGTGGGCATATCTAGTTACAGAAAGTACAGAAATTAAAAAGTA
>NW_008584125.1:6751-9892 GCF_000691845.1 Merops nubicus | reverse complement strand
AATACACTTTATTTTTATTAACTTCCAGTTAGCCCAAAGTCTCTCTTACTCCTGACTTCCCTTTTTATCTTGGGGAGAACTGAGGGATAGGGAGGCGGGAGCACAAATTCTGCTCTGTGGTGTCTGGCCCTGAGCCCTTAAATGGAGACACGGACCAAAGTTCCATCAACATAAGCAGATGTTATTTCAGTGATAGCAGTATGGCTGTATCCATTGCCAGGAATGAATTTTTTTCCTTCAGCTGGAGGATGATAAATCTCATGCAAAACTTCAAAATTTTGTAATAGAAGAATGGATTGAAAGGGTAGGTAGACCCCCAGACCAAAGACAAACAACTCTAACAGGTGCTTGATCAGAACAGTAGGTTTTATATTGCCATTTCAGAACTATTTAAAGACAGAATAGCAAGATAAATTAAAACAAGTCTGTGCAGTTTCCTGTCAAAAAAAAAAAAAAATTGAAACCTGCAGATTTAGGCACATTTAATTTGCATGATATATAAGATTGGTCATACTTACAATATCACACACATACAGAATATATTCAGGATTGCAAACTCAATCCACTGTAGTTAACTGTTTTTACTTTTTAACTTCCTAAATAATTTATTTTTCTAAAGTTGGGATCCCAACAAGAATGCAGACTTGAAAATTTAACCTTTGTCAGGTAAATTCAGACACAATCCTGCAAATTGCAAGTTTGCAAAAGCCTTGCTGATAGCTATCAAAAACTGGATCAAGGCCCAAGTTCCTGTTTTAAGAATAGGTTTCTCTTATTAGTAGTCAATATTTTTAGCACAGTGTCATGCATACAATGGTGTGCCTCTGTATAATGCAAAACTGTTTCCTAGAAGAACTGAAAGATTAAACAGTAAAGTGCTGATCTTAATGCAGCTAATTGCAAATGCAGGGCTGCACTGAGGTCAGGGAAAACACGCACACGTGCATGACTACAACACAGTCACACAACTCTGACAACAATGTGAGACACAGCAACTGAAGACCTGCAAACAAAGCAGCAAGAAGGCAAATGAAAAAAAAAATAGAATACTTCATATAAAATATGGATGTGCTCTGCATTAGCTCCAAATAAACCAGCCTGGAGCAGGATATGCAAAGCATACAAGGGAAAAGGTTGAGATTTACCAATACAGTGAGCACAGGAGGATGTCAGGGTGGGCTTAGAACTGTATTCGTGTCATGTCTCCAAATTATCTTGGAGTTTCTAACACAAAGCCAGTCTATCAAGCCTAATCAAGTTTGTTAATTATGTTTAACTGAAAATGAGTAACTTTAAGAGACTAAAGCTGAGCTGTCTAGCATCCCTTAAATAACACACATTCAATGCAAGCTCATTCAGTCTTAACATTACAGGTTCTGAACTGATAGATGAGACAGCTAAGGGTAAGCTGAATAACTGACAGATTCTTAGTGGGCATGCCTAAATGGCTATTGTAGAACAATCCTGATGAGCATTTCACTAAATATGTCAGGTGTCTGTATCAGTTGCCATACCAGTTTTAGTTTTTTCAGTGCTCATCCATGCTGCTAAGAACACGTGCCATATCCATGCTGCAAACCCATCAACAAATCATATCTTACATGAGTCTATGTGAGAGAAAAGTGACTTGCTATGAGCAAAGGAAAACAGATTTACCTCAGCTGATCATTTTGGTACAAATTTTAACTTCTACCAAATGAGGTCTAGACTACACTAGCCTTAGTGCTGCAAGACCAAAGCAATTACAGCTTTGTCTCCATGTTCCTCCAGTGAAGGAAAGTCTTGACACTACTACATTTCTGAAAATATTGGACTGTTAGAAAACCACTCCTTTCACACTATTTTCATGGGAGGGAGAGGGTATAGATCATGATTTTCTAAGAATCCTTCCTCAAGTTACAAAATAGCATTTCAGCAGAAGACACATTGCTGCTTATAGAAAGTAGAATGAAACTAAATTACCTGAATCCATTTTTCAAACCATTTCTAGTTTCCATTTCAAGGCTGATGAAACTGATAAATATTGAGCAAAGTATAAAAAAAAAAAATACAGAAGTTTTATAGAAGTCAGCAGAAATGCCTTTGGGTTTGCTGTTTGCTGATAACTTTTTTTTTTTTTTAAACTGCCTCTGCTTTGTTGCTCACATATATTTCACATATTTAGCCTTCTGTAACATTTTGCACATTTTACAATTACATTAAATGTAAGGAATCTGTGGAACATAGATGGTGCTACAATCATTTGGCATCGGATATGCAGAAAGAAACTACTAATTAAAGAAAAAGGAATGCAGACAATACCTAGGAAAAACTGCCTATAATGCAACAGAAAAAGCCCTGAGAGATAAAGAAAAAAAAGCAGTCAAGTGCCAAAGGATCAATGCAGATTTGTAAGCTTTCAGATAAGATGTTCAGGGCAGAGGAAAGTCGTGTATTCACCGCAGAATGACCTCAGCCTTCTCCAAATGCTTACTTGGCCCCTGTGTGCTCTGATGTAGGGTCTGTTCCTCAGCTACATGTCACAGCATACCACCCGACACCACACAGTTGGACTCCTCTATAAAGACCACAACATACCTAAAAAAAATATATGTTTTTACATAACCAATTGCTTGTCAATTTGTCTTAGTTGTTGACGAATACGTGGTTAGGATACTTCTAATTTTCAGGTAAAGTTCCATTTAGCAGCTTTTTTGCTCTGTGAGAATATTTAACAGTTCCACTTCAACCAAGCTTACATTTGTTCTGCCAATGACCAGGCCCAACAAGAATGATAGCACCAGCAGGAAGATGAACCAATACACAGACTGTATTGTAGACAAGAAGGACATTGCATGAATGATCACTGGGGGTACAAACAGATCAATCAGCTGGGACATAATTGACACCACCCCCAACAATCCCACAAAAGACATAACTCAGCTCACAACGGGTGGTACAAACAGAGACCCAAGGTTTCCCATAGTTGGCATGGGAAACAGCCAGAGCAGACAGTTAAACATATAAGAAAAAGGTGCCCACATGGCAACTCTCACCCGATCCGCCCGCGTTCACGAAGGTCTAAACAGACCAGGGCCCAGCTCCAGGAGAGTCAGGAGGTCTGCCCTGAACCAGGCAGCTCTGGGGAGTGCACTCCACAGA
>NW_008584125.1:0-6664 GCF_000691845.1 Merops nubicus | reverse complement strand
TGGCTCTCCCTGCGGGCCCGGCCGCACCCTGGGGGGAAGCTCTAAGGCAAACTCACCCCTCTGGATGAAGGGCTGTGGGGATCACCCATACGTCAACCTTAATTCGAGGCTCAGGGTTCAAACCCCAGCATTTCACCATTTGAAAATCAACACTTGATCTGAGCACTCTCCCAACCCCAGTGTTACACAAGAGGTGTGTTTCCCAGCGTATCTCAGTTTGCACCCAAGGAGAGTGACAAGTTATGTGTCTGAAAGCCACCAAAAAGAAAAGCACCAGAAGATCAGAACCACAAGATGCAACTCAGCACTTTGGTTGTACAGAGCATGGAATCAGCAAATTGCAGTAAATCATATGGTGAAATACTATGGGTTTAGTCTCAAAGTTTAGCAAATTCTTGAGTTTAGATTTTTTTTTTTTAATAACAAACTCCTGGAGTAGTCAGTCTTGCAACATTTACAGAAGATACAGAATTATTCTTTTGGAATATGAGAAATAGGTCTTGGCTTGCTTTACATCCTAGAAAATTTCTGTACATTTTAGTCTGTCTATTCTGGGATGACACCAGGTTCTTCCTCCACATATTAGTAGTACTGTTGACATATAACTATCCCTTTCCCCTTAGGGTTAAGACAGGAACAAACATTTAGAATTTCTTTTTATTACACACTGTCACTGGAAAAATACAGAGAAGTAATTTTCATACTAGGATCCTGAAGGTTGTGGATCACAGCTCTCCAAAACCACATCAGCACTAAAGCACATCAACTGTCCTCTTAAGAGATTTGGTATTTTTTTTGTGATCTGTTAGATGCAGGAAGCACAAAACTAGCACAAATCACACAAAGCCTGACACTGCCAGCAAACCTCTGGTGTCAGGGCAGATACAGGGGCTGGGTGAAGATTCAGTGGTCTGTGCCCTTGAGGCCCTGATAGGGAGTGTGGAATGCAGTGGAGGCTGCTTGCCCCGTTCTCCCACCAAGCTCATGGCACTTTATTCCCTGCAGGTGCAAGATGAGGAAGTTTTGTGCTAATTGGAATGAATAATTGTCCGCCCACAGCCCCATCCTCGCACTTTGAACACCAGTAACAAAAAAAGGCATAAATATAATTTCTTTTTTGACCCAGTTTGTGGGACAAAAATAATATAATTTCTTTTTTGACACAGTTTGTGGGACAAAAATTCAGCACCAAGTCCTAGGGACTGACCGATGGGTTTGTCCTCCTGGCCCCTCCCCAGCAGGGACACCTTTTGGTAAGATTTGCTGCCTCAGCTCCAACGAGTGATTTTCTCTGGGAGATTATTATTATTATTGTAATTGCAATTGCATTTCAGAGCTCTATAGCAAGTCTGCAGCTTAGTGTATTTATCCCCAGCAGTCACAAAGACTCTGTATGTTGTGTCACTAACCCGTGCTGTTCGCGAATCCAACAGCTGCTGCTGAATGCAGCCAGACCTACAGCACCAGGCTGCTCCTGCATCTGGGGCTGGACCTAGAGCCACAGCTGTAATTGGAACCTATTAAGAGACAAGTTCAGCCCCCCCTGGCCCCCCCTAATATCTGAGGACCGGCTAGAAAGCAAGGGGATTTGCCTCTTACCAAATTAGTCTCTCCCTTACCCCTTCACCTACCCCTTTCCTTTCACACGCCATGATCTATCACTGAATCTTCTATCCGTTGGATACCACAGCAAAGGAGTGCCTCCTCAGACCTATTGCTGCAAGGTGCTTTGAAAAGAAGAATCAGAACCTTGAATGTGACCTCATGTCATTCTATTCTTCTTTTCACTACAAAATTAAATCCCAAGAGGCCTGGAACTGGCCTAAAGTCAAGACTAACTTCCATTGTAGTAGCTGGGAACCACGTTGCTTGGATTTTTATAAGGCCAGCACAGATAATCTGTCAATCCTGTAGAGGGGATGAGAAGGAAATCAGAAGATTCATCTGTTCTGAAGGCAGAAAAAACAGGCAGAAAGGAATAGCTTTGTCTGTAACTAATTTAGTATCACTGGATGTAAATAATCCCCATCCTTTATTTTATCCTATATATGCAACCCTAAGCTAAAGAAAAAACATAATATGGATGAACACAGTAAGACACTCCTGCCTAATAATGTAAATGAACCACTCTGGGTCATTTTTATAAATTTTTACTTTTTATTTGAAATAGAACATCCAAGTTTTATCAGATATTGTTCAAGTTACTGGGCCAAAGTCACTGCTTTGGACAGGTTCCCAGATCTGAGACAGAAACACTAAAGAAGAATGGCAACAATGGAGGCAAGCAGACACAAGTGAACCACAACAGCACTCCCCATGTGGAGACAGGCCTTGCTTCTAGCTAATCCTCCAGTTTTATGATGACAAACAATGATCTAAACTCAACTTCCAAACGTAATTACTTGAGGCTGATACACACCTGTTGATCAGTTTCTGAACATCTCACCTTAATTCACCAATTTCAATAACTGCATTATATTAATCAAGAAATTATTCCAATAGCTTAAGTCATACATACTAAATATCTTTGGAAAAGGTCAGCAACAGAGATTAAATTATTCTAGCTGTAACAATTTCATAATGTCACCAATACAAAACTGGAGTCTGTCATTTATGATCCTCAAATGAGTGCTTTCCCCAGATCTACTATAGAAAAAATTACAGCATATATGACAGTAAAACTTAAGAAACGATTGCTAAAGTGCAAGGGAACATCTATTGACTACAGGGACTTCTAGACCACTGAGCCCTTTTAACATTTATCATAGTGCAGCAAAAAAAGTTCTACCTACTTCATGCTTCAGAAAAAAAAAAACTCAGAATCTACTGTTGCCCACACAAATCTTCATATACTTAGATATCACTTAAACCATTTCCATAATGCAACTAATTGACTAAGTTACTGCTGCAAAGTTTGAGAACACACATTCACTTTGGGCAATCTAATTTCAGATATTTTGCATCATAGAATGTCTGAGGTTGGAAGGACCATAAAAAGGACATAGATCTGTTGAAATGAGTCCAGGAGAGAGACACAAAGATGATCCAGGGGTTGGAGTATCTCTGCTATGAGGATAGGCTGAGGAAACTGGGGTTGTTCAGCCTGGAGAAGAGAAGGCTCTGGGAGGACCTTGTAACTGTGTTCCAATACCTGAAGGGAAGCTACAGGAAGGCTGGAGAGGGGCTTTGCACAAGAGCCTGCAGTGACAGGACAAGGGGAAATGGTTTTAAACCAAAGGAGAGTAGGTCTAGACTAGATCTTAGGAAGAAGTTCTTCAGTATGAGGGTGGTCTCTAGAATAGATTGCCCAAAGAAGCTGCAGATGCCCCCTCTCTGGAGGTGGTCCTGCTCTTGAATTTTTTGGTAAGCCACCTATTAGACCAAACACGATTCCTCCGTGTAAGCAATTACAGTTACCAGACATGCAGTGTTGGGCAGAAGACAGATGCTGTTTCGTGCTAGTTTATTAATTGATTAGACTACTGTGAAGCATTAGGACTTTTGGTTCTCCTTACCAAATGGGAAAAAAAAAATAATTGTTCTGCTTCAATTTCTGTACAGGCAGTAGTAGAAAAGAGGAACTGTGTCCTTTCAAGCTTCCCCTAGCTCCAGCATTTCACTTAGTGTTACTTCACAAAGGTTTTGTAGAAAACATACTCCCTTTTTTTTTTCCATCTTCAGTATAGATTTCTTCAGTTCAGCGCTACTGAGCCCAGCAATTTTGTCCTCAAAACAATATTAAATACAACAGATTAGATATCATTTATGTGGATCATTTCAGTCACAAGGTCTTTTCCCATTGCTCACTACTTGCAATTGATTGAGACTATCTCCTAAGAGAGATTCCACTCTGTAGACTCCATGTATAACATTTCTGTTCACACATTTTCAGCTTCCTATCTTCCTTTCTGTTAATTTCTTTAATGAAACATCAATACACCTTGGCTAAAGCATGCAGTAAATGAAAACTAGGCTTTTAAGTGTTTTATACACTTTCAGAATACTGTATTAGGGTAGGTAGGGGGTTTAACCAAAATAAATTCCAAATTCAAGAATCCTGCTTCAGGGAACCTGACGCTCCAGTCTGAGCTACAGTAGCTCAAAGCCCGAGGAGGTGAATCAGCCCTCTAGACATCACTGACAGCAGAAAAACAAGGATCTACAGGGTAAGATGGCAGCTGAGCAATAGCACCTAACTGATGGGCTCTGACTAAATACACCTAGGGATCTGGCTGTTTCAGCCCATTTCGATCATATAGTAATCATAGAATCATAGAATCATAGGGGTTGGAAGGGACCTCGAAAGATCATCCAGTCCAACCCCCCTGCCAGAGCAGGGTCACCCAGAGTACATCACACAGGAAGGCGTCCAGGCGGGTTTGGAATGACTCCAGTGCAGGAGACTCCACAACCTCTCTGGGCAGCCTGTTCCAGTGCTCCGCCACCCTCACAGGGAAAAAATTTTTCCTGATATTCACCTTGAACCTCCTGTGCTCCAATTTGCACCCATTACCCCTTGTCCTATCACAGGTCATCACTGAAAAAAGCTTAATCCCATCTTCCTGACACTCACCCCTTACATATTTGTAAACATTGATGAGGTCACCCCTCAGTCTCCTTTTCTCCAGGCTAAAGAGACCCAGATCCCTCAGCCTTTCCTCATAAGGGAGATGCTCCACTCCCCTCATCATCTTTGTAGCCCTACGCTGGACTCTCTCCAGCAGCTCCCTGTCCTTCCTGAACTGAGGGGCCCAGAACTGGACACAATATTCCAGATGGGGTCTCACCAATGCAGAATAGAGGGGGAGGAGAACCTCTCTTGACCGACTAACCACACCCTTTCTAATGCACCCCATTTCATTGAGATATTCAGGAGACCTCTTTCAGAAGAGGCTATACTGGAAGGTATCAAGCTGTGCACCCTAAAACTGCCCTCCAAACTAAAACCACAATAGTACAGGGGGAAACAGATGGGGGATTCAGTCAAAACCAATCTCTCTCCAAACAAAAATGATATCGTAGTACAGCCTGCGAGAATTATCTCCTCAAGTTTCTAACCTTTCAATTTTTACCAGTCTATAAAATGAGGGTAGTCATTCTGCCAGCCTGTGAGGGAAGATTAACTATGCTTGTGACACTATGGAAGTGAGAGAAAAACAATTATAAAAAGACATTTCATAGATATGGGTGCATTTCCTGCATTCTCATAGCTTTTCCTTTCACTAACAATGAAGTTGCAGTACTGCTCAATAAGCATTACTATTTCAGTCATATCAGCTACAATTTTAATAGCAACTCTATAGCTGAGAGTTATAGCTCTTCTAAAAACATAACTTGCCTTTTTTTCAGTTATTTTTCTCCTTAAAGAAGCTCACTTATAAAACAAATAAGTCTGAGCAGAAACTAATAACACTTGTTTCTTCTACAGATTTTTGTCTCATGCCTGACTGATAATTTTAACTGCATTATAATGAAGAAAGGATATAAGATTTATAGAGAGCTAAAACCTTATTCTATCAACTGATAGCACTGAAAGAGCAACACAACGGTGAGCACGCAAGCTCAAGATTTTCAGATCTGGAAAACACCTAAGAAGTATAAGCTCACCTCTTATGAGAGAATAGAGAATCCAAAGAGAAAAGCATGCTGTATTGGGGGTTACCTCCTCTGACTTCTAATACAGCACACTGGCTAAAAATTTTAGGTCATCATTATAAATTTCTCTTTGATAATTCCGTGGCAAACAATAGGGCTGAGCTGACACTGTGAATCCCCAGTTCCTTGACAACTGAGTCAAGATTCTGGTTACCTTAGGACTGCAGGTCAAAGAAAATCCCATACAATCCCCAGAAAGACAGGAAAAACTACTCAAGCATAGATTTATTATAACTAATATAAGTCAAAAGTGTTACAGCTTGTAACATTTCCAAGTCAGTTGTGGAATTAGGATCTGTACCTAAGCATATAGAATTTCACATCTTAAATTATCACTCAGATATTACAAGCATGTAAAAAAACCACCACAGTGTAATGCAGTTTGTTCTTAATATTGGTAGAAAATAGTAACTAAAATCAGCAGTAAACTTTAGAACACTCTAATTGTATAGATAGTTGAGTTTGATTCTGTACTATTAAATCAGCAAATATGAAATATTATTTTTTCTGGCTGAGTAAGGCCTACAGGATTCAGCTCTTTGCCACCTAAAGTGGCATTTTGAAAAATGATGTTAGTTTGGTTTGCAACCTCAGCTGACACAGGGAAAATGCTAAGATGAATTGCCAACATTTCTGCATGAGCTCTGGGCAGGATGATGCAATCTCCTGAAACAACCCAAACACAGGGAGTGGCAGAGGAGCAAACAAACAGCAAAAGCAGTCCCTGTAGTCTCTGAGTGATTAACTGCCTGCTCTGATCAAAATGGGTAAACCCTTTCAGTGCCAGGTAGTTATTTACTTTAGAAACAAAATCCAAAACTCAATACTCTTGAACAGAGTCTACATAAAGAACAGAGAGTAGATTGCAGCCTGCAGGACTTGAGTCTGCAAAGCACAGTGCTAGATAAATGGGGAAGCTGCAGCACGAGCATTCAAGAAAAAAAGGATGTGAAAGATTTCAGTGTCATTTCCAGTACAATCAAGCAACCTATTCACAGCAGCAAAAAAA
>NW_008584124.1:672-995 GCF_000691845.1 Merops nubicus | reverse complement strand
TAAGGGGAAGGAGCCGGGCAGGGGCGGTGAGAGGGGACGGGGCTTAATTAGGCCCCGCCTTAATGAGTCCACGCCATTAAGGTCGCTTAATGAGGGCACGCCCACATTGGGGAGGGGCTTTAATGAGGCCGCGCCCACATTGGGGAGGGGCGGGGCTTAATTAGGCCACGCCCACTGGGTTCTAGCGTTAATTAAGGCTCATTAAGGGGTTCTGGGCTTGATTAGATGCCACGTCCGTTTTGTAGGTAGCGTTAATTAGGGTAATTAGGGGGCGGGCCGCATTTAAAGGCCACGCCCACTCGACTCTACCATTAATTAGGGTA
>NW_008584124.1:0-335 GCF_000691845.1 Merops nubicus | reverse complement strand
CCGCTACGAGACAAAATTAGTTAGGCTAATGGGGGGGGGGTTTGATGACCAGCCATACCCGTTTTAAAGCTACCATTAATTAGGGTAATTAGGGGCGGGGCTTATTAAAAGGCCACGCCTGCTTCGACCTCACCGTTAATTAGGCTAATTAGGGGGAGGGGCTTGGTACACGACCACGCCCCTGTGACTATTATCGATTAATTAGCCTAATTAGGGGGCGGGGCTTATTAGGAGGCCATGCCCACAGGGTTCTATTATTAATTGGGCTAATTAGGGGGTGGGACTTTGATAAAAGGCCACGGCCAGTGGAATATACAATTAATTAGGCTAATTAG
>NW_008584123.1:0-1222 GCF_000691845.1 Merops nubicus | reverse complement strand
GGATTTGCCATCGCCCGTGGTTCTGGCCTGGCACTGGGGGGTTGTCTCCACTGGCACAGCCCCCGTGCCCTCCACTCTGCAGTGCCAACCAGGCACTGGCCCCGGCCCCTCCAGCAGCTCTGCGGACCCTGCAGTAGGAAACAATTCCTTCGAGGGTCTGTTTTTTTTGCCAGAGGAGAAAATCGGGCTGGAATTTGCAAGGAGAGGGGTTTGAAGAGAAAGGCAAAAGGGTTGTTATGAGTTTTCCAGGACGAGCTTCCAGCCGTGCTGGTTGCACTGGGGGGGACGTGTCCCGGAGCGACGCGAACGGGAGGCAGATGCCAAAGTCGTATTCGGGCATATTCAAGAGTCCCTTCCCCAGGAAAAGTTCAACCACTGGCATAATCGATGGCCAGCCTCTGTCTATAGCTAAACCCATTCCTGCAGACCAATTGGCAGGAATATTTTGCCTCTCAAAGCTCTCTGGCTGCACAAAGGGCTCGCTTCCCCCCTTCCCCTGCCACGAGCTGACATGGAAGGAAAATTACTCGGATGCTGAGTGGTACTGTAAGTAATAAAGGCTTTGAAAATAGGCTCCTAATTAAAAATGATACCACTGCTCATTTGTTTTTAAGCACACATTAAACTTTTTTTTTTTTCTTCCCTGCTGCATTCAAATTTTGGGGTTGCTGGCTTGCTTTTTTTTTTTTTTCTTTTTTTTTTTTTGTGAAAATTGGCTTTCTGTGCCGTGATTCTGGTTGGATTTGAATCCCTCTACCCCCCTCCGGGGTCTGCTTTGAATTAGAGAAAGCCAAATCCAAGAAGTTGGAACAGGATATTATACAATTTTCCATGTCCTTCTTTTTTTTTTTTGTATTTTTTTATGAGTGGGACCACGCAGCTTGGCTGAGCGGGGAGGAAAAAATGGCTTTTGTGGTTGTGGCAGTTGTGTGAGGCGCTGGCGCTGGGGCGTGGAGCAGGGAGCTGTGCTCACAGGCCCCGGGGATCAGCCAGGGGCACGTTGCCCAAAGCGTTTGGCACAGGGCATCGAGCTGCCCGGGCAGATGGGAGAGCACCGGGGGGGGCCCCGGGCTGGCTGCCTGTGGTATTTTGCTGGGTTCATCCCTTCTGTGGCACCCCAAGGTGGTGGCAGGGGACACCCGGGTGCCACCTGTGTTGGGCTTTCCTGGTCTCCAAGCAGCCCAGGCCCCCGGAGCGGGCGCTGAGGGATGCTGGGGGTACC
>NW_008584122.1:0-1163 GCF_000691845.1 Merops nubicus | reverse complement strand
GTGAGCTGGGTACCGAGGAAGGGTGGAAGGGGCAGGCTGAGCTCTTCACTTGTCACCTTGAACCCCTGGAGAGCTGCAGGCAGCTGCCCCTCTCCTCTGCGCTGCACCAGGATCTTTCATCACATTAATGGTAGCCCCACGGTGAGACCAACCCACCCGGAGCTTCTGGGTGACCTGCAGCTGGAAAACTGCTTTTGAGCAGGCCCATGGGTAGGGATGGGCAGTGCCTGGGCACCGTGGCCCTCTGCCAGACCCCTGCCCTGCCCGTGCTGCCAAAAGCTCTGACCCCAGCTCCTGGAGCTGCACTCTCCCCGCTTCCCCCTCCGGCTCTCTGGCCAGCTCCGCCTGGCACAGGTACAGCCGCTGAATAGGAACCAAATTTTGCTCAAAAGCATTAATTTCTTCTGGATCGTGGAGCGCCCAGATGGTCTCCAGTGGCAGCAAAGGGAGACCTTGAGCGTGTCGCTGGATATTCAGGCGATGAGCCCGAGTCAGACTCATCCCTGGGCAATGGTGTGGAGCGTTGGGGCGAGCGTGGCACCAGCACTGCTGGACCCTTGGACTTCATCCCTCGCCCTTCCCCGGCGCTCAAGGAGCTCCAAAGTTTCCCCAACGCTGGCAGGGGGATGGGGGAAGATGCCCCCATGCAGCATCTCCACAGCATAGCCCAGAAGTGGGGATTTTCCATCTCTCATCACCGACTGGCCAGATGCTGCTCCCCTGCCAGAGACAGGTGAGGACCCGGCATCCTGCGCCTCCTTCCTGAGCTCTATCCCTGGCAGCCTTTCCTGGGCAGAGCTCCCCTGCCAGGGGGCTGGCTGACTGCATCCTGCGTCTGCGTACCAGCCACGGGGTGCTGGAGGCAAAACCACCCAGGGAATTTGGGTGTCGTGGCTGCCTGGGAAGAGCAGGGGGCTGGTGTGGTGCTCGGAGATCTCCCACAGCTATGGGGAAGAGGGGGAATGCGAGCTCGCCACGGTTTTAATTAAAGGCTGATCAACAGCCTCTCTGCCTGGGAGACAGCAGCAGCTCGGGGGTGTGAGGAGGCCGGAGCTCCTCGGCTGTGGATCGTTGGGCAAGGCTGGGGTCAGGTTGTCTCAGTGCATGGCACTGTGCCACCAGCGGGCACAGCCACGGGGCACTGCTCCCTGACCTGGGCATGG
>NW_008584121.1:0-2098 GCF_000691845.1 Merops nubicus | reverse complement strand
GAGGTCCCTCCCAACCCCACCCTGCTGTGGGTGACACAACTGCCCTGTCTGCCCCCACCCTGCAGCCAGCCGTGGGTCTGCCCCGTGCAGGACCCTGCCCCACTTCCCGAGCTCTTTCCAAAGACAACTAATTGCCACCCTCCTTCCTGGGTTCCCCCTCAAGCCCAACTCTTCTCCTCCCTGCTCGGGCACCACCAGAGCCTCTAATTACTGCTTTACTCCTTCTCCCCTGTAGTAGAACTGAGCCGACTTCAAGCCTCAGCCTCTTTAAAAATGCAGCTGCTCTGCTCTGCACTAAAACACATAGAATAATAGAAGAGAGTCCGTCAGCAGGGGCACCCTTTACCTGCATGGCTTTCAAAGGCAGGAATCTTTTAAAGAACATGGACCATTTTCTCTCCTCCAGCCCCAGTGACGTGCTGGTAATGCCTGAGCGAGGAGGTTCGTGTGTCCCAGCTCTTGGTCTCCAGGCTGGTTCAGAGCCACACGTGTCTCTCTGGAGTTATCCCTCTGGGGTCAGGCAATGCCTGGGGCTCTTCCTGGGGATGGCTGCTGGTGGTGACCAGCTTGTTGATTCCCTACGTCCTTTACAGCTCTGTGTGAGGACTAGAGCTACAAGTTCCATGGGTAGAGAAATGGGACCCAGACCATCAACAGCCTTCCTGGATTTGTTTCCCTTCCCAAGTGGGGAAATTGTAGAATCATGGAATGGTTTGGGTGGGAAAGGACCTTCAAAGGTCATCCAGTCCAACCCCCTGCAGGGAGCAGGGACATCCCCAGCTAGAGCAGGGTGCTCAGAGCTCCATCCAACCTCCCCTGGGATGGTTCCAGGGATGGGGCAGTGACCACCTCTCTGGGCAGCCTGGGCCAGGGGCTCAGCACCCTCAGCAGCAAATAAAGAGGGATCTGGTGGAGCCTTGCAGCCATTCTTTCCTAAACCACTCTTCTAAAACATGAGGGAGGGGCAGTGCTTCCCTCAAGGCTCCTGCAAACACGTCTGCCTGTGCTTGGAGTCACCAAAACCGAGTTCAGCAGAACTCAGATAACTTTAGAGACATTCCTGCAGCCTTTGGTGGCCGGTGGCATCGACACGCTGGCTGGGATCATTTAGCTGTGTCCTCCAGGGGCTTAGATGCCCACGTTCTTGGAGGAGTTTGGCTTTTATAGAAGGAAAAAAATAGATCTAAAAGAGCGTGGCGTGGACCTGAGCAGCGTGGAGGTAAGGAGAGCACTGCAGGAGGATCCTCGTTACGGGGTCAGGCTCCATCTCCCAGGGCTCACTGGGCACAGCTCCAAGGACCAGCGTCTGAGAGCTCCAGCAGAACCCGTGGGCAGCTTTCCCCAGGAAGCCTCTGCAGCACCAGGGCTGGGGCTGGTCTCTGGTAAGCTGTCACGTCCCCATTTACAGGTGGCTCCAGCCGAGCTGGTCATTCAGCAGCTTTTTATTAGGCTTCAAGGTGAGTAAAGAGCCTCTGGAGCACCGTTCACCTGCCCTGCTCCAGAAACCCACGTTAGACAGAGATGAGCTGCACTGTGGGCCCCTGGATTCCCCTCCACTCACCGTGGGCTACATTTATCTGCACACCCCTGCTTGGAAAACCTCCAGTCCTCTTTATTAAGGTTCAGATCCCTGGGGAATTAGCTGCGTGTGATGCTTTTGAGTTCCCAGACTGCAGCATCTCCTGACTGAGTGGCGTGCTGGGGAAGGGACAAGGCCTGGTCCATTCCAGCCACTCCACCAGCCTGGAGGTGGATTAGGAGCCAAGTCCTCCAGGGTGGCCACCACCTTCTCGTGTGCTGGGCCAGCACTGGTGCTGGGTGAGCAGGTACCTGTAGAAGTGGATGTGCTGCCAGAGCAACAGGTTTGAGAACTCTCAAGGGTAGCTCACGTATCAAACCTCAAGTGAAAAATAATGAGACCCGAGTGTCCAGTCCAGTATCAGTTTAATTCCTTTCATTTCGTGCTATTTTGGCTCTGGGCTCGTGGTTCAGGGGCTTCCTTTGCACTGCAGGCATAGGGACTGTGCCTGAGCTCATGACACCTCTGCCTAGTTCTCTTCCAAAGCTCTGCCTGCTGCCCTGGCCCTGGATTTCCCCC
>NW_008584120.1:6276-7088 GCF_000691845.1 Merops nubicus | reverse complement strand
TTCAAGGGGTGGCCTCCCCAGTTCCACGCCCAGGGACACAATCCCTGCCCTGGTGCTGCTGGGAGCACCACTGCTGACAGAAGCCAGGACGCTTGTCATCATCGGAGTCTAAAACCCTGACAAAGAGAAGCAAGAGGCTGCAGCACGTCACACAAGGAATCCATAACTTGATTGAGGGCATTGGGATGTGGCTACTTGCCGTGGAAGAGAAGTGGGATCTGCTCAGGCAAAAGCTTTCTCACCTGCACTGGGCTTTATCTGTGAGGGTCCTCCCTGCCCTTCAGGAAAACTTTTTGTCTATATTGTCTGTGTAGCAGGAGATTTCACATGGTTTGTCATGGTTTTGAAGTCATTATCACCACTCTTTAGGATGATATATAGCAAAAAGACATTTGAGAACTCGCTTTCAATAGTTAAGACCTCAAATGAGTCACTAATAAAGCATGTCAGTCCCTGCAGCTCACATCTAGCAGTCCTGCAGAGAGCGGGTGAGAAGCTGGTGAGAGAGCACCACCTACTTTTGAAACGTTTTTATGTAGAGCCATTAGTTTCTGTAAATGACCAGGAAGGCCGGTAAACAGGAAGCAGAATGGAGTAGCCTAACTGTGTATAAAGCACATAAAACCTTCATTGTCTGAGGAACCCTACAGCTCTGTCCCTGCATCTTACCTTGGAGAGCCAGGAGATAACACGGCTTGTGTTCCCAGCCTTGGAGCTGTGAACTTGTCCCAGCCTGAGGTGTTTTGAAAGACAGTTTCTTATTTTTAAGATAGCGACTTAAATAGCTGTGAGGTGGAAATGTGTCATCAGAG
>NW_008584120.1:3598-6245 GCF_000691845.1 Merops nubicus | reverse complement strand
TGGTCTGGGCAAAACACTCTTCTCAGTGCTCGGCCTGCAGGAAGGGGATACAAATCTACACCCTGTAGCAACCCCTCGGGGAAAGAAGCTCACGTTAGGCACTAGATATACTCAGTATAGTGTAGGTTTGTACATTGCTGGCTGATTTTCAAGGTCAAATTCCCAACAAAAGCTTTTACAGTAGCTAAACGTGTTCTAGATTGCCTGGAAAACGTGACCTCTCAGAAGGGGTTTGGTTTCAGAAGCCTGCTTAAGAATTAAAACCCTTCCCAGGTCCTTGGCAGCACCCAGAGAGTTCCTGGGTAGCCTGGAGAAGTTAAATATTTCAACAGCGAGCACTGGCTGACAGTGTGTCACCAGTTGGAGTCCCTGCTGTATGCCAGGACAGATTTACAGCCCAGAGAGTAAAAAGCAATTGTGGTTATAAAGTGATTATGGGTTAAAGCCTGGGGAAAAAGACAGCAGATATCAGCAGGACCTGTTGATAGCTCCCCCAGGCCTGGCCTGCTCCTTATCTCTTCTTCCTCCATAGGGGCGGTGCAGGTGCCAGGGTTTGCATGGATTATTTCTCACGGTTTTGTGAGGCTGTGCTCGCCTGTTCTTGCCCTCCTGCAGTGAGTCAAGCGCTGTCACAATGGAGAGATGAATGAAAAGGATACAGCACCAACGTTACGTAACAGCCACCACCTCAGGACAACCAAACCTCAAGGAAACGCATGGATTCCCCCCTTTGGTTTTAGCTCTTTGAACACAATCACCTTCCCAATGGGTTTGGATCATCAGGCCAAACCTGTCTTAGTGTGGGGTGGCTCATCTGGCTTATTTTTCTCTCCTCTTTTGGCAGAGGGAGGTGGGGAAAGACTCTGGTGCACTGATCCTTCAGAGGCCTTCGTGGCTTCACAAGGAAGGAAGGGGGGATAGAATAATGTTTTTGGTTTAGTATCTACGTCAGATAAATTCTTCTCTTGTGAAAACAAATTATATCCTTGACATCACAATTGCATTCCAGTGGTAGACATCTTATCATTGAGATGTCTGATACCACGGGGCAAGTGTCCTCTGCGGGGGTGAGGCAGGTTAGCCAAGCACTGCCCAGGGGTGCTGGGCTGTAGGCAGGGAGTGGTGGAGATGGTCCCTCACCGGCCTCTCAGCCTCGTTTCCTGGGGTTCTGGGATCTCAGGGTCCGTGCAGCTGCAGCTGGGCTCGGCCAGGAGGCCAAACCTGCACCAGACCTGCAGTCTCCAGCGGGGGGTGTGGCAGCACAGCCCTCAAAAGATCCTCGGCCCTTCACCTGAGGTTAATGGAACAGTGTGAGGGAGGGAGTGGAGGTGGGAAGGGGGTCTTGGATTCTGGAGAGTACAAGAGGAAACAGCCTCAAGTTGCCCCAGGAGAGGTTGAGGTTGGCCCTGAGGAACAATTTCTTCCCCTTGAGGGTTGCCCAGGGCTGTGCCAGGCTGCCCAGGGCAGTGGTGGAGTCCCCACCCCTGGAGGGGTTTCCAAGCCATGGAGATGTGGTGTGAGGGACATGGGGCAGTGGGGACCTGGCAGTGCTGGGGGAACAGTTTGACTTCATGACCTCAGAGATCTCTTCCAACCAAAACAATTCTATGACTCTGACTGCAGCAGGTTTCTGTTAGCCTCAGTGTGTGCTGAAAGGGTGTAACACGGAAGCCTGAAGAGTCACTAGAAATCCCACACCTCCCCTGGCACTCCTCCTGTGGAAGTGGCGAGGAGCTCTTCCAAAGCGGTCTCCCAGCAGGAAAACCAGTTTGGCTTCCAGGCTGTTTGGGTTTGTTTTGTATCTTACCTACACCAAAATGCCTTTGCAGTTACTAAGAGGCAAACAAACTGTCTTCTCTTCTCACAGGTTACTCTCAAGAGCAGACAGAGGAAGTGTAGGTGGGGGATAGCGCCTGGCCAAATTTCCATGAGCCAAAATCTTGACTCACCATCATGACAATACCAGCCTGAAAAATCATAAACCCTTAACAAAAGTAAAAATAATTTGTGAGGGTTTTCCTTCCCTCTCGGCTTTTTGCATTTCCATCCCCAGCCCCATATTTCCCAGCACCAACAAAGCAGGAGACACCCCAATGAGCTCTAGGACTCCGCTGGATGTGCTGGCAGAAACCACGGAGCCCTGAGCCCTGAGGTTTCTGGACCTCAAGCCATTGATAATTACAGACTGGTTTGGGTGGGAAGGGACCTTTCAAGGTCACCCAGTCCAACCCCCTGCCCTGAGCAGGGACATCTGCAGCTAGAGCAGGTTGCTCAGAGCCCCGGCCAACCTCACCTGGGATGGTTCCAGGGATGGGGCAGCGACCACCTCTCTGGGCAGCCTGGGCCAGGGGCTCACCCCCCTCAGCAGCCAAAATTCCTCCCTTCTCTCTAGTCTAAATCTCTCTCTTTTAGTTTCAAACCACCGCTCCTTGTCCCAGGTTTTGCAGGTAGCATCCAGGGGCTTTTTCATCCTTTTCAATTGTCATTGGGAGGCTCCCTGGATGCAGGCAGGGCAGGAGCCCTGCCCGGCTCTCAGGAGGGGTGCTGCTTTGCAGCTCAGCGGGATCCAAAAGCCGGTTCTTTGGGAGCCCAGCTTACCACAAAGCTCCAGCGTGCTCGGGAGCTCAGCGGGGGCCGGGAGCAGCTG
>NW_008584120.1:2617-3567 GCF_000691845.1 Merops nubicus | reverse complement strand
GGGGCCCGGGGGCCAGCTGCTCCTGCTGAGCAAGACTCGGCAGCCAGCTGGCCCGTGAGCTCCACGCAGCCCAGCAGCCGAGGTCTTTCTCAGCCCAAACAGGTAGTTTTGTGCCCCTGCTCTCTCGATTCACTGCCGTGGTTTTTTTGTTAGTTGAAAAACGTGCAGATCTGTGGCGGGAGGAATAAGCCCTTGTGTTGCTGGTGGGAGAGGACTGGAGGGGGATGCCTGGCCCTGTGTTATTTCTATTTGCCTCCCTCCCCTGTTTGTGGATGCCCAGCCCACATCTCCCCCTGCCCATGACCCCAGAGTCCTTATCCTAATGCCTTTAACCAAAACTCCAGCTGTCACCAGCAGCTCTTCCTTAAGCAGATAACAGGAGTGCAGAACAAGCTCTCTCTCTCTCCCGTGCACACCCTTACAGGGTTCAGGCTTGTGCAGCACCGGGGAGGATTCTGTTTGTCTTTTCTGAGAAGGGATCATCACGTGTGTACTTTAGCTGTGGACTTTGCTCTGCTAGCTTTGGCCAAGCACTCTGGAAGAAATGCTCAGATACCTGCGAGTGGCTGCTGGGGGCCTGGCCCCGGGCAGGGGGTGTGCCTGTGTCCGGGAGGAGGGAGCTCTGCCCCTGGAACAGAGGCACGTCCCTGCTTGTGCGGGAGCTGCACCCACGCTGGGACCTCTGCATGGAAACATTGCAGAGACACCACTCTTTGGGGTCTTCAGCCTGTTGGTCATGGAATCATAGAATTGTTTTTGTTGGGAGACCTTTAAGATCATTGAGTCCAACTGTTCCCCCAGCACTGCCAGGTCCCCACTGCCCCGTGTCCCTCACACCACATCTCCACGGGGATGTGGAAACCCCTCCAGGGGTGGGGACTCCACCACTGCCCTGGGCAGCCTGGCACAGCCCTGGGCAACCCTCAAGGGGAAGAAATTGTTCCTCAGGG
>NW_008584120.1:0-2556 GCF_000691845.1 Merops nubicus | reverse complement strand
CGGTCCCTTGTGCCTTGTGAGAAGAGACCACCTGGCTCCAACATTCTTTCAGGGAGTTCTCCAGAGTCAGGTCCCTCAGCTGCTCCTCCCCACACTTGGGCTCTAGACCCTTCCCCATCTTCGTTGCCCTTCTCTGGCCACGCTCCAGCCCCTCAACAAAACTGAACCCAGGATTCAAGGTTTTGCCTCCCTGCTGCCAAGTCCAGGAGCACAATCTTTGCCCTAGTCCTGCTGGCCACACCGTTTCTGACAGAAGCCAGACTTCCAGCATTTGATGCTCCTTCTCCTGTGTCCCCACCATGTTGCCGAAGCATTAATGATCCGGGTGCCCGAGACCCCAGCTGCCAGGGCGAGGAGCCGGTGCCCGAGCACGACAGCCAGCCGGGCACGGTGGCTTGTGCCTGTAATCCAAGCGCCAGGGAGGCTGAGGCCGGTGGATGGCTTGAGCCCGGGAGTTCTGGGCTGCAGTGCGCTGTGCCGAGCGGGCGTCCGCGCTAAGGCCGGCATCAATATGGTGAGCCCCGGGGAGCCGGGGCACACCAGGTTGACTAAGGAGGGGTGAACCGGCCCAGGTCGGAGACGGAGCAGGTCAAAGCTCCCGTGCCGGTCAGTAGCGGGATCGCGCCTGTGAATAGCCCCTGTGGCACAGCCCGGGCGAGAGAGCGGGACCCGGCCTCTTTTGGTGCCTTTCCCCAGCAGGACTCTGCTCTCGCCAGCTCGTCTGTCAGGTGTTAGTGGGGAAAGGTGAAAGCATCTCCCACAGGTGTCTAGGCGGAGGATGCTGCTCCAGCCTTGCTCTCCCAGCCTTGCTCACGTTCTGGTGGCGTGTTGTGATCTCCTGCAGCAGCGACAGGCCGCGGCGCAGGACTCCCAGACCTGTGGGACCCCAGATGATGTGACTGCTGACATGGGCAATGACAGGCGGCAGAACCTCTCGTCACGTCTCTGGCTCGGAGACCCTGCGAGCCAGTCCCTCAGCCCCGCTGCGGAGCGAGCCGGGCGCCAGCCCCCCGGAGCTCTCGTTAGTCTGTTCCCTCGGGTATTTACTGTCACAGCTCATTTGTGTCCTCAGCGCTGAGCTTTATGCTCTTGGGAAACTACCAGCGAGTGATGAAGCCCTTCTCTGTGAGGAGTGTGTCAAAGCAGGGAGCGGGACACCTCCTACCAGCTCTCTGGTAAAGGAAGCGTTCTGAGCTGTCCTGGATGGAGGTAGAGCTCCCTGCTGTGCCTCCGCTGGGTTAAAATGGAAATAAAGCATCACGATGTGCCTCCTCTGGCTCAAAACGAGAAGCCTGCGGTTTCTCAATCTTTCCTTTCTAACCATCCAATCCTTCCCTAACCATAAAATACAAGCAGTCCAAGGACGCTCTCTCTGTTCCCCACCGCCACTGTGTGGCCAGGCAGAGCCTGCACAAGATGCATGTTGAGGAATCTGCA
The DNA here is from genome assembly GCF_000691845.1 of Merops nubicus. Classification (NCBI taxonomy): domain Eukaryota; kingdom Metazoa; phylum Chordata; class Aves; order Coraciiformes; family Meropidae; genus Merops; species Merops nubicus. The sequence continues at coordinate 1,119 of NW_008584120.1, read as the reverse complement.
AAAGCCTAAAATAAAGCCAAGCACGGTGGCTTGTGCCTGTAATGCAAGCCTCGGGGAGGGTGAAATTGGTGGATGGCTCAAGCCCACGGGTTCTGGGCTGCCAGGGGCGTCTGTGCCAGGGCCAGCATCGATATGGTGGCCCTGGAGGAGCCATGGGCCACTGGGTCACCTAAGCAGGGGTGAACCAGCCCAAGCTGGAGACAGAACAGGTTAAAACTCCTGTGCTGATCAGTAGCAGGATGGTCCCTGTAGGAAAACCCCAGGTGAGCAAGTGGCATCTGGTTTACTTTTGCATGGGTATGGGGATCTGCTAACACTGAGGCACGAGCAGCACTGACACACCGGGGAATCCCAGCCAGGGCAGAGGAGCAGGGACCACACCTAACAGGGGGTTTCTCCAGGGGAGGAGAGAGGAACAAAGGGGAAAAGTGAGATGTTTCTAAACAGGGAGTCGGGGGGCTCAGAAAAACCACTCTTAAAGAAATTCCTTCATCGAAAAGATGCCCTCAGTCCTCTGCTGGCCCCAAGCTAGCTCCCACGCTAAAGCATAGGTAACAAACCCAAAACTGTACAAGAAACAATGAATTGGGGAGTTTGTGCTGAGGAGGCGCCATGCCCTGGAAGGGGCTCCCTTTCCTCTGTCTGCTCCTCAACAGGTATGACCGGAATATGTGCTGGGGAGGTCAGAAGGGAACGAGAATCAGGGAGTAAGGGTTGGAAGGGACCTCTGGAGATCATCTGGTGCAACCCCCCTGCTCCAGCAGCTCACCCACAGCAGGGTGCCCAGGGTCACATCCAGGTGGGTTTGGGATAGCCAGGAGGGTTTGGGATCTCTCCAGAGCGGGAGCCCCCACAGCCTCTCTGGGCAGCTGCTCCAGGCTCTGACACCCTCACAGGAAAGAATTTTTTCCTCGTGTTGAGACGGAACCTCCTGGGTTCCAGTTTGTGCCCAGCATCGATCATATCCCCTCTGAGTCTTCCCTTCCCCAGGCTGAACAGCCCCAGCGCTCAGAGCAGCTCCAGCCCCTCAGCTTCAGGGCAGGAGGCGGGAACAGGCGGGGCGGGGGGAGCGTGACGTCACGGGCGCGAGGGCAGGAGAGGCGGCGGCGCGAGCCCAGC
>NW_008584119.1:0-388 GCF_000691845.1 Merops nubicus | reverse complement strand
GATACGTTTAATAACATGGGATAGAGGACACGCTTGTGTCATTACAGGTAAAAATACCAGGTGGGTACCAGCAAAGTGGATAAAACCATGGACAAAAACCGATATTGATGAGGAACAACCTGATTAACCAGCCATAGCAAGCTGGGACCAGACCACAGCACACATTAGTCTGTGTCCAGTTTGTTGTCCATACTGTTCACAATTTTGCCAGAAACATACAATTTCATATAGTAATAATTAGGAACTGTATTTGAATAAGATTTATATCCAGTTGTGTATTAATTGTAATCGACTAACTATATAGAGCGAAGTAGGGAAATGTCAGGATGATGGCCAATTTTGATAGAAACTAGATTGTTAGTTTTGCTTCTCACTATAACTTTGTCTT
>NW_008584118.1:0-1740 GCF_000691845.1 Merops nubicus | reverse complement strand
CACCCCCAATCCCTGGGTCTGCTCTCCAGGGGAACCACGCTGCAGGGGGGCTCCTGAAGCTTCAAGCTTTGAGCCCAGCCACGAAGCTGATCCCAGGTCTGCTCCCAGGGACACGTTCCCCACTCCCAGGAGACCCCAGCTCTGGCAGCCCCCCCAGATCTGAGATTCCCACCCCAGGGGAACCAGGAAAACGGCCAGAAAAAGTGACTTCCCTGGGTCTGCTCTCCAGGGGAACCACGCTGCAGGGGGGCTCCTGAAGCTTCAAGCTTTGAGCCCAGCCACGAAGCTGATCCCAGGTCTGCTCCCAGGGACACGTTCCCCACTCCCAGGAGACCCCAGCTCTGGCAGCCCCCCCAGATCTGAGATTCCCACCCCAGGGGGACCAGGAAAACGGCCAGAAAAAGTGACTGCAACCAAACCCAGCGCCGGCGGCAGGTAAAAATGACACTTTTATTTTGAACTCCAGGAAATGGGGGAGAGAATCGGTCGGTTTGTTCCCTTGGATGGTTCCCTTAAAAAGGCCAAATAATGTTTTTATCAGCGGGTGCTCAACCCGAGGGGGAGGAGAACACGAGGACAAACCCCAACCAAGCCACGGATCTGGGAGGAAACACGTTCTAAGCTCAGCACCGAGAGGCAATCAGGGAAGCTGGGATGGACAAGGTCTATTTTACACGTGGTGAGAAGCAATTTAGCTTTTAATTTGTCATTTTTTTGTCTTTTTTTTTTTTTTAATATTTTATTTCTTTATTTTAAATACAGGTTTAGGTGCTTTTCAGCTATGAAAGAAGGCAAAAAAGTGCATAAGTTGAGAGAAAAGGCAGAAATCAAGCAGTAAGAGGTTTGTTTCCCATGGCAGAGGGGAAGGGGCAGGGCGTGGGAGGGGAGAATTAGGACAATGATTTCAAGGTAGCATTAAAAAAAGGTCTCTATACCAAAACGTAACTGCCTGTGTTATTTGGTCCATTAAAAAAACGGTTTATTCACATTGATTCTCCCCCTGCCCCCTTCCCAGACAAGAATGTGATGAAGAAGAGGATCAGCAGGGGTTACAGGAGCTCCCCCCTGCCCAGCAGCCCCTCTCCCTGCCCTTGTGCTCGCTTGGTTTAGCACCAGCCGGGATGCCCAGCCCGGCAAACCCACCCTGGCAGCTTCTGAGCTCCCCTCCTCACCCCGAGGGGTGCTCTCCCCTCTCCCACTGCAGCCAGCTGGGGAAGGGGCCAGGAGCAAACCCCTCCCCTCTGCCTGGCCCAGGCTCTCCTGGTGGGTCTCTGCTCTGCCAGGAGCCCCCTCCCCAGCAGTTTGCTCCAGGAGCCCCCAACACGGGTGAGCCCCAGCCCTGCAGCCCTGTCCCCGCCGTGCAGCCCTGTGTGCTCTGAGAGAGGGGGCTGCCAGAGGAGCTGCGGGGACCCCCTCCCCAAGGAATGTCTGAACTCGGCCTCTTTGGTCCCTATATTCCTTCTCTTCCCTTGGGAATGGCAGAGGCTGAGCTGGGGCAGCACTGGGGGCAGCAGGAGGGTGTCACCCCTGTCCCCCTGCCCCGGGAGCTGGGACAGTGCCCTGCTCCTGCCCTCCCTGCACAGCCTTCCAGTTAGACCCTTCCCCAACCAGCTCCGGGGCCTGGGGAGCCCACAGGAGAAGGGGACAGGGATGTGCTTTGAGATTTTGGTCCATGAGGTGACCCCCAGGTCAAGGGTGGTCCCCAAAGCCACGGCTGCCGGGGAGCAGGGAGAGGGGCAG
>NW_008584117.1:2052-2360 GCF_000691845.1 Merops nubicus | reverse complement strand
AGTTTTGGCAATAGAAACCAATACCCACCAACGCTGAACGCATGGCCGAGCCGGGCCCGCGGAGCATCTCTCCGCGCACGGGGCGCAACCGTACGCACTTACAGCTGCCACAGGGAGAATAAAACGTGAGTGTTATCCACCGCGCTAAACGTAACGCTCCCAGGGCTTTCTCGAAATGCTGCTGCTGCTTGCTGTTAACTGTTACTGCTGCTTTCAGGGAGCAGTCCGAACTCCGGAGCCGTCGCTGCTGCCAGAAGAAAAGTTGCCTGTGAAAGCTCCTGTGGCCGGGCGGCATCGTGCAGCGGGGC
>NW_008584117.1:1159-2004 GCF_000691845.1 Merops nubicus | reverse complement strand
TACGGCATGACACAGACTTAGAGCAAATAGACATTGAGCCCTGCTGGGTTTTGAGGGTTTATTCTGCTTGTTTGGTGTGATCAGCCGAGGAAAGTCTGTTATTTCCATGTCAATTTTATGTATTATTATTATTATTGTTATATATTATTATTGGTGGTAGATTTGGTTTTTGTTTTGGTTGGTTGGTTGATTTGATTTGGTTTGGGTTGGGTTTTGGTTGATTGGTTTTGCTCTTTCATAAGCTGCAAAGGAAATACTCAGAATTTTAAACTGAATTCCAGCTCTTGGAGAAAATGACCATTTAAAATTGAAAGTGCAGTTTATTAACGCTTTACTTTTCTGCAAAGAAGGTGGTCAGCCTCTTGCTTTGCCCTGTCTCGGTCTGGTCCCAGCTCCATCCTGATTCCATCAGACATAGGAGCTGTTGTGTTCTTGGCTCGCTTAGAGCACAACACGGTACAACTTCATAAGGTGTTATCATTGCATTTTGCAATTTTATGTATTTTCTAGTTAAAGACATGTCTAAAATATTTTAGACATTCTTATAACAAACAAGCATGAACAAAGGCTAAATATAATGTAAATTTTAAAAATTTATATGCACATAATTTAGTTATAATTAAAAATAATCATGCAAGATATAAAAACAATCGATAAGTAAATATGTAGGCTTGATGCGTAATAATTTATTTCTATGTGCATACAAAATACACATATATAGGCACATTTCTATAGGTAATATACATACAAACATTTTAATATAGGTATTACATTCATGTGTACATAATGTCATAACTAAACGTTTATGGCTTGCCAACTTTTGCAAAGGAACTATAAAGCACGAG
>NW_008584117.1:836-1147 GCF_000691845.1 Merops nubicus | reverse complement strand
AAAGGAACTATAAAGCACGAGTTTTATGAAATTATGTTATAATAAATAACATATTCCAGTACGTTATATTAAAAAAAAATATTATTTTCGTGTTTATGTACGAAATACCTAGGAGTTGAACACTCAGTAGGAATGCAAAACAAAGAGAACTCTTTATTCTTCTTCAGTTATCTTCAAAGCACCCGGTATTTGCGTCGGGCTGCCCCGCCTCGCTTCCCCTTCTCTGCCCCTAAGGCGCAGGACGTGGGTGGCAGCCGGGGACGGCGTCTGGGGGGAGGGAGGGGCTCCCCCCCCTTGGGCACCGTCCTCTG
>NW_008584117.1:0-794 GCF_000691845.1 Merops nubicus | reverse complement strand
TGGGGCCCCGCGGGACCCATGGGTCTGAGCTGCCGCCGTGGCCGAGGGTGGGATGATCACATTTGGGCAGTCAGTGAAATATATATCGGCTCTCAGGCAACCAACCTACCCCCGCCCCCCTTCCAGCAGAAAAACCGTTACGACCACTTGTTGCTACAACGACTGGTTCGTTTCTTTACCAAACGTGTCACCTTCAAGCAGCTTGGGAAAACCTGGGGCCGAGCTTGGACGTATGATTTTCACATTTTTAGTTACACGCCGCGTTCGCTTTGCGACCGTCATGATTTCTTCAAAATACCGTTAAGCTTACAGTAACGCAGGGAAGGTCACCTGCAAGTTCAGACTTCAAGCGAGGGTGGCATCGGGCTTGCAGAGACAGAAATAGCTATCTTCTCCTCCCAGGTCCCCTGTTTGCAGCCCTCATGAGAAGAGCCACGGTGCACCATGGAACACGTACAGGCATGTTGGGATCTTAAGTAATTTTAAGAAGGTATTTGCCAAAGCCGCATTCACACCGGGAAGCCTCAATTCCCTTCTGTCCCTACCGGTTTTGCTAAGGAGGGGCAGCGATCGGCTTCATCGCCTTTTGAGTATGATTTACCCCGAGTATGAAATCAAACGGGGATCCGTCAGCTGGGGGCCGGGAGAGCCCGGAGACTCTCCCGGCCCCTTCAGAAGTCTGGGAAGTGCGAAGGGGAACTCCGGGCAGGAGGGTAAACAGAAAGTGCAGACATGGTCCTGTCAAAACACAGAGGGTTTATTGAGCCATCTCTGAGAGGGGTTTCTCCTTCATA
>NW_008584116.1:19028-22354 GCF_000691845.1 Merops nubicus | reverse complement strand
CGCAGCAGCTCCCCGGCCCTAATGAGCCTGAGTGCAGCAGGGATCGATGGCGAAGGCAACCTCCGCAGAGGGGTCAAGTCCACCACGTCCCCCCCACTGTGCTGTGCCGGAGCCGAGGCTTGGCCCTCCGCACCCTCCAGGGCTGCCTGCCCTCCTCCTCCTCCTCCTCCTGCCCTGCTTTTCCTCTGCTGTGTCCCCTTTGTCCTCTCTGGCTCTTGGGAAGGATGAGGGCTCTGCTGCTCAAGCACAGCTGGCCCTTGTCCTGCTGTCACATGTGACACGAGCTGTGTCAGGCATCAGCTCTGCGCTGGAGGCTTCCGTGGGGGTGCAGGATGGGGCGTGTGGAGAGCTGGATCCAACACGGAAACTCGGGGTCTGTCTCTGTACTTGGGGAGCAGCTTCCTCGTGGGTGGGGGTGTGGAGCCCAAGGGGTTCCTGCTTGTGATGTGACCAGACCTGCCACCTCCTCTTCCTCCTTGGCAGCCTCTCACACCCTCGCCTCAGTCCCCACTGGGGACCTGCATCCTCTGGTGTTCCCCAGACACCCCAAGTGCTGGCACTGTTTGGAAAGTGCTGGTGCCAGGCAGCTGCCAGGCTGGCCCCAGTGATGCCAACGTGGGACCTGCCTCCTCAGGCTCTGGTTCCACCTCTTCTCCAAGTTCGGATGGTCCCTGTTGCTCCAACACCAACACTGCAGGGGGACATTGGTTAATGGGAGCTGCCAAATCACCTAGTGCCTGGACCCAGCTGACCTCCACCACAGAAAGTCCCTGTTGTACTTCACAGCTTGCACCGTAGGTTTAGGAGAGGGGCTGAGCTGTGCCCCCAGCCAGGAACTCTATGGGATGGACCCGTACATCACAACGTGGCCTCATCCTGCCCTGGGCCATGGCAGGTTTCCCGGCAGGATGCAGAGGTGGAACGCTGGAGGCAAAACTCAAGCAGAGCACCTGGCTGCTCTTCTCAGCTGCCACAGTGCTTTGCAAATTGTTTTTCGTGGAAAAGTCAATTGTCCTTGGTGGCACCTGGGATGAACCCGGGGCCGAATCATAGAATTGTTTTGGTTGGAAGAGACCTTTAAGATCATGGAGTCCAAGTGATAACCCAGCACTACCAGGTCCCCACTAACCCATGTCCCTCACACCACATCTCCATGGCTTGGAAACCCCTCCAGGGATGGGCACTCCAGTGCCCTGGGCAGCCTGGCACAGCCCTTGACAACCCTTTTGGTGAAGACATTTTTCCTAATATCCAACCTAAACCTCCTGTGGTGCAGAAAGCTGATCCCAGGATGGGACAAGCCGAACAGCCACCCTGCCCAACGCCCCTCATCCAACCCTGCCAGACCTCCAGCACCACGAAGCCCCGGCCAGGCTCTGCCTGGCGACTGGATTTACAGCTGCAAAATACCCCGGTGACCCCAAGCACGGAGCAGGGAAGGTCCTGGCTCACGTCTCCAAGGGGATACCAAGCACCTTCCAGCAGCTGGGGGCTCCGTGGGCAGGCAGGGGGATGAGAGGTGCCAGGCAGGATTCCCTGTGGAGTCACAGCCCCAGTGGAGCCAGCCGGGCCAGCGGCCGGGTCCTGCGTCACCGACGCAGCCTCGTGGCAAAGTGCCGAGGAAGTTTTTGCAGCAGCATTAGAAAATGTTGACATGTTTTTTGAAACAATTTCAGATCTGATATCTGCGCCAGATTGAGTTTGTAACCAGCTTTATTGTTTAAGCCTGCTGGGATTTCATCAAAGGCGTCTGCTGTTTACCCAGAACCATTTCATTGGAGAAAACAGCAAACAGACCTGCATTTCTATCTGATTTCACTTTTTCCTTTTCCTCCTGAATTTAAGTGCTTGTGAAAAGCATGGCTGATAAGGCAGAGCAATGTGGCTAAATCCCGAGGACCGGCTCGGCGGAGGCTCCTCCAGCTGCTCTGGGTTTATTAATAGACCGAAGGCAGTTGTGGGACTGGCTGCTGGGCTGCCAGCCTGGAGCGAGCCACCGGCCTCGGGGACACCTGGGTGTCCCCAGCTGGTTTTGGGATCTCTATCCTGGCAGACTGAGGCGGGTCCTGGCTCCTCAGAATGCCAAAGGCTGGGAAGAGGATGCACGCAGTGCTCTTTTACAGCTCTCAGTGCAACTTCAGATTCAGGCTATGAAGGAGCTGGTGGCTGTCCTTCCCTGGGGAGTGGCAGTAGCTCTGCAAGTGATGTGCTCTGCGACACCTCCAAAAGCCAGGCCAAAGCCAACACAGTCACAGCAAGCAGACAAAGATGAAGGAGACACCAAACTAGAGAGGGCCCTGGTGTAAACCCCATTAATCCTCCTCACACTCTGGTCCCCAGGGGCTGCGGCAGCTTCCTGCCTGACTCTGACTTCTGCCCATCACTGACCTTGGAAACATGCTGCAGTGGAGGGCTGGGGGCTCAAGACAGAGCCAAAGAGGATTTTAGAAGGAGCTGACCTGGGAGCTGCAGCCCCCTCTGCCCCAGGTGTCCTCCCCATGGCTGCTCCTCATGGCCACCTATCACCAGCATTGTTTTCTCCAGGATTCAGCATCTTCCTCACTTGGGAATGGCCTAGGTGGCCATCCCCACCTTCCCTCACCTTTGGGGTAGGGCCAAAGAAGTTGTGGATGCACAGAGAGGTGGTAAAAGCTCCATTCCTGGAAGAGTTCAAGGCCAGGTTGGATGGGGCTTTGAGCAAGCTGCTCTAGTGGGCAGTGTCCTTGCGCATGGCAGACGAGCTGGAACCAGATGTCCTTTAAGGTCCCTTCCAACCCAAACCATTCTACGACTCTATGACACCACAGGCTGAGGTCAGGGGACCTCATCCTGCTGCCTTTCCCTGAGCCCCTTTGGCATCTCCCAGCCATCCCAGGGGCTGGCTCTCCCCGGGTGGGTTGTGCTGGTGGCACCTCGAGGGCTTGTCTCTTCCATCGATCACACCTGCACGGTGACAATGTAATTTTTATCTCTGGTTGTTTATTTCTCAGACAGAACTACTTGTAAATTCTGAGAAGACTATATATCCCCGCGCGTGACAGATCCAGCACACGGCGATTAATCTGCCCTCTTAAGACCTGAATGCAAAAGTATCCCAATGTCACTCCTGGATGGGGTGTCGAGCACCAGGGCAGCACTTTGGGGACATCAGGGACCAGGTGGCAGAGCGTGCCCTGATCCAGGCAATGCACCCCTGCTGCTTACAGCACTCCCTGTCTGATGCTCACAGCAGCTCTCCGGGCTCAGCTTCTCCAGCTTCTCTTTTTTGGGAGGTTTATGCAAATAGGGCTTTTTTTTTTTTTTTTATTTTAGCTTTTTTTTTTTTT
>NW_008584116.1:17599-18726 GCF_000691845.1 Merops nubicus | reverse complement strand
CAGTGCGGCCCTGGCCGACCCCCCCAGCCCCGTCAGCGACACCTCCCGTGCCATAAAGCTGCTTATTTACAGCCTCCTGCTCGGGAGCATCTGGGAAGCGAAGCGCGTCATTTCCAGAGAGAGCAAAATGCTGCATATTTCAGTGTCTTTTGAATTTTTTAGGTTTCCCTGAACTGTGCTAATGGGTTGGTGGTGGCGGGGGGGGGGCGCGGGCCCAGCCCAGGTCCCGGCCATTTTTTTTGCCGCGCGGCCATGACTGCATTGCTGCTCTTAAAATATTCAGTGCTGTTGGCCACAATTTCACAGCGGGTCAAAGCGCGCCGAGCCAGCAAGAAGGAGGGAAAGTGTGACAACGAGATTAACCCCAGCCCAGCAGGGCCCCTCCATGCTCGGCAGGCTGAGCACGATGCGCCGCCGCCGCCTCGTCCTGGGCGACGGGCAGCGAGGCCGGGGGGAGCCACGACACCCAAAATGCCACCGGTCACCCCATCTGGTGCTGCAGCCCTCGTGTCGCCTCCAAGATGCTGTGAAGGGACAGCGGGAGTGTCCCGGGTCCCGCTGGGAGGGCTAAGCATCTCCCAGGCTCCAGCATCTTCCCTAGGATGATGGGGAAGATGGTCTTCTCCTTGCTCCAGGCTGCTGCAAAGCTGGAGCCGTGCCGGGTGCCCGGCGTTGCCCTGGTTGTGCCAGGATGAAGGGCTGAGGATACCCCCCAGGGCTCGAGGACATTACTGAGAGTCCTCAGTACTTCTTCACTCTGAGGTTTTTTTTCTCTGAGGTCGTGGTTCCCAGGCCTCGCACAACCATCGCTGAGTGCTAATGATGGAGCAGCAGATTTATGATGCAAAAGAGCAGCCGCTTGAACCTAGAGGGGATTGTGGACGGGGATTTAATAATCCTGCCGGCGGCCCAGAGTTTGCTCTGCACTCACTGGCTTGTCCACCAGGCTTTTCTAAGAAAACTTCTGTGACCAGTGGAAAAAAATGAAGCAAAGCAAGTGTCCTGTGCCACCCATGCAAGGAGGGACGGTGGGAGGTGTCTGTGTCCTGGTGTGGAGCCCAGGGTGGATGTGGGATGCTGCAATGGGCTGGTGGGTCTGCAGCAGGCTCAGCCCCAGGAGCCATGTG
>NW_008584116.1:14044-17568 GCF_000691845.1 Merops nubicus | reverse complement strand
GGTGCTGCCCAGAGGCTGGAGGCCTCCAGCAACTGCCTGTTGCATGGGCCTCATGCCCTGGAGCTGGGCTATGCCGCACCACCAGCTTGGCTGAGGCTTGGTCTTGCATCTCCTGCACTTCCCTTGGCTTCTTGGTGGCCTGCTGTAACTTTGGAGCTCACCAACAGTGGCATGGATGATCAGTGAAGGTTGATCTCCTTGCAAGCAAGCATGGTGTCATTTGCAGGAGGTGCTGCAGCTGATGGAGGCTCTCCCAGGCTTTTGAGGACACTGTGGCTGGGCTATCAGAGTGTCCTCAGGGGTCAGGGTCAGCCGCCAGCAACCCCCTGGCCTCCAGGAACAGGAGGCAGCTGCTGGGTTGGGTTGTCTGGCAAGGAGCTGCTGGTGCAGCGACCATCCTGCTGTCACAGGTGGCCACCTCCAGCCCAAAGGCAACCAGCCCTGCAGTGGCTCTGCCCCAGCCCTGAGCACACCCGCTCGGCCACCAGAATCTCACTCCCCAGGTGTGCAGGGGCATGTTGGCATCCCTGCCCTGGCCAGGAGTGGGACTGGCAGTGACCTCCTTGAGCCATCCCGGGGGTGCCCTCCCACACCCCACGCCGGCACTGAGGCGGGTTCTTCTCCCTAATTCTGCTTGATCCCTCCTAATGTACCAGCAGATGTTCTCATTATCCATTTAAACATATAATCCTTCCTCGAATCCTGCTAAGCTCCTGGCCTCCCCAATACCTCGTGGCAGGGCGTTCCACAGGTTAATTATGCATTTTTAATTAATCACCGAGTGGAGAGTGACCCAGGAATAAGGGATGTGAAGATCCAGATGCTGGCAATAGTTGTCAAACCATCCCCATGCTGATGTCACGCCCACCCTGAACAGCAAACCCAGCTCTAAAAGTTCCTGACATGAATGGAGGATGGGACGGAGCTGTGCCCTGTGTGGATGGGACCCTCCATGCACCCCATCCCTCACCAAACAGGGAGCAACCACGTCTGAGTCCCACCTAGGAACGATGGAGCAAGCGTGGAGGGGAGGAGGAGGGAAGCAGAAAGGGAAAAAATATCACATGTTGTTTTTAAAAGGCATTTTTGAGTGAATGCTGAGTAGGGTTTGGGAAAATTGCCTTAAAGGCCTGTTCTCTGCAGGGACGGAGCTTTTCATGGAGCACAAGTATTTTGAAACTTAATTGCACATTTGCACGGGCTAGTGTTTTTATTTCTCTCAGGTCTCCGAGGTGGTCTTTGAAGATTGCTGTCTCTCTGTAATGGTTTTCTTTATCTCAAATAAATTCCGCACACCTGCAAGGTGGAGCTGCTTGAAAGAAATGATGTCGAAATTGGCTCTCGATTTAATAAATCTGCAAATGGAGTTAGGATGCAGAGAGGCGAGGTGGCTGGTGGGGCCGGCTGTGCCTCCTCCCCTCCCCGCCTCTCCCCTCCCATCAGCTCGCTTTCAGCCTCTCTGTGGGCCGAGGGGAGCGTGGGGCTGAGCCGTGTGGGTCCAGATGCCGCCTTTCCCCCCCAGCAGCTGCTGCCAGCATGCCCGAGGGGGCTCTGGCTGAACGCCCTGGGGTGCAAACCCCTCTAACCCCCCCAGCCACCTCCTCCAGCAGCATGATAGCCTGGCATAAACCTCCTCGTGCTTCCAAACCCAGCAGCAAAAGCTGCTGTCAAGCGAGTGTTTCGAGCCCTGCTGCACGCTGAGAGCACGCTGGGCTGTGCTGACTGCAGACGATGCCACAAACCAAACTCCCACTATCCCAAGGACCCTCCTTCGAGGCCCCTCTGATGCCATTTCCTCCCTGGGCCTCAGGTTTGGGGTTTGGAGCTGGGGTTTGCTCTGGCAAACCCTCCTGCAGCCACCTGCCACGTGCTGCCACCGTTTCTCCTGCTCCGGGCATCCTTGCCATGGCTCCCTGGCTCGCTGGGGGTCTTTTCCCTGGCTCTGCATTTTGGAAGCAGAGTGAAACACTGGAGAAACACTGGCTGTGCTGTGACAGCAGGCAGGGACACATCCCGGGGTGGCTGGGGCAGTGTGTGCCAGGCAGGCCTGGCTGTCAGGCAGAGGAATGGGCGGCCGCGGGGGTACACAGACAGGTTAATGGCACCCGTGGATGCTGCACAATTGGATTTCGCCTCCCCGTTGCTTAAGGAATCGGCCTTTCTGCCTCGCTCAGAAATCTGCCCGTCCCACTTCTCTCTCCTCAGCAGCAGCGGGGTGACCTGTCACCTGTGGAAAGCACCCAAAAGGGTGTTTAAAATCCTCCTTCCCCTCGCTGGACTCCCCAGACACGAGGCTGCCCCAGAGGCTGTGCTGCCTCCTGCACGAGCGCTGGCTGCCCGCGCCTGCCCGGCTGCAGGCGAACCAGACGCCGAGCGATTTTATTGCATTGCTGGATTTTGTTCCACTCTGTTATTTGCCACGATTGAATTTGCTGCTGCGGACGCAGGAACCAGCCCAGCCAGAGCTCCCGCATCGCTCTGGTGGGACCGTGACCTTGTCTTGGTGTCTCACTTAGCCCTTGGCTGGGTAATTTGGTGCCGGCTTGGGAGCTGGGCATTCATCTTCCTCCCACTGAGCATCCCGGTGCGGTCTGACTCCCTTCCCTGAGCCAAATCCTCACTCTGCTCCACTTTTAATCGTTGACCTTGGAAATGTTTTCAGGGAAAGCATCTGCCTTCCCAGCCACCTCCTCCCTCTATCTCACCCAATTGTGTCCCTCTGTCCTCATCTCCCTGAGTAGCTGTTGGAGTTTCGATGCCACGCGCCTCACCACGGTCCCTGAACCCCTGGGCAGAGCAGGAACGTGCATCCCCATAACCCAAACCCAAGTTTTATTCATGGTGTCAGCTGGGAAATGGCACTTTGTCTTTCTCCTCTGCTGCTTGGGCTTGTGTAAAAACCTCGGGCTCTCCTGAAACGGTGGTTTCATGCCCGTTTTCTCTCTGTGCTGGAAGCCGTGCGGCAGCAGGGCCACGAACATCCCAACTTTCAGTGCAAGTGGTCTTTGCAAAGCCATGCAGTGGCACCGATCCTTGCTCCTCACCCCCAGCACCGTGGCTGGACCAGATCTGGGACTTCATCAACCCCCCCAGCCCTTACCGGAGGCACGGAGCTGTTCCCGGTGTGTCAGGGAGCACAGCTGGGAGCTCTGGAAGTGCCCACGGGGCAGAGGGAGCAGGGAAGGCTGCCGAAGCCTCACTCCCTCCACAGCCACAGCACCCACACCATCGCCTCTGCCCCGTGATTGAATTAGGGGGCTGCAACCCGCCCCCCTGCCAGCCCTGGTCCCCGCCGCCGCGCCGGGCTCAGACGCTGAACTCGAGAGGCATAATTGAATCAGTCTCAGGCAGACAGTGCTTGGATAGCCCTCGGGATCTCTCGCCTGCTCCCTGCCCAGCCACGCACCCATCCGTGCTCCCGGGAGTCTCGGTCCGTTGGTGCTTCTCCCAGAGAGCTGGGGGGTGAGCGGGGAGCAGGAGTGGGACCCTCGTCTGCTGCCCCTTCATCTGGGGCAGGGAGCAGT
>NW_008584116.1:13279-13909 GCF_000691845.1 Merops nubicus | reverse complement strand
GGGGCAGGGGGGTGGGAAGGAGCAGCTACAGGAAACCTGAAAGGTTCTTCCAATAAGCAGCAGCACGGTCTCCAGCTGTGCTCGCTTTGCTGGGAGCTGGGGGACAAGGGACAGGATCCAGGGGATGCGGGCGAGGGGTGCTGGGTGGGATGAGGGGTGTTGCTCGAGGATGCCCAGGCACTGGCAGAGCCGGTGGCACACAGGGGCTGCTCTGGGCCCTTGCTGGGAGAGCAACAGCATGAGAAAATTTGGCAGGGGGATATTCAGACGTGCTCCTGGAGGAAGCCCATTGGAGGCTGTCAGAAGCTCGGCACTTACTGGAGTGAAAAATATGGTAGGGGAATCAAAGTGGGAGGGGGACAGGCCACCGCGCCCCAAGGATGCTCACACCAGCACCAGGCTGGTCCCCCCATTTGCATGGGGGTTTTGGGGAGCAGTGTGAGCCACGCTGCTTTTGGCAGGGGATCCTTGCAGTATGGTGAGTCGGCTGGCAGCCAGAGTGGGGGCTGCAGGGGGAAAAAGAGCTGGGGGCCAGGCTGGAGAGGAGCTGGGCAGGGTGGAGATTCCCAGGAAAGGCATTTCTCTTCCAGCTGAGCGGGCAGGAGCCCGGGCGGGCGGAGGCAGCCAGTG
>NW_008584116.1:9212-13263 GCF_000691845.1 Merops nubicus | reverse complement strand
GCCAGTGGTGGCCTCTCCCTGCCAGACGTAGCCGTTCCAGCTCTCTGCTGGTGCGACACCACACTGCTATTCTTAGACTCCAGGAGGTCTCTGTGGGTAGCTGTGAACTCCCCGATGCCTCCAGTAGCTCAGCAGATATCAGGGTGGAGCAGGATCTGCCAGTGCTGGTGGGGAGGAGAGGCCCTGGTGAGCTCAGAGGGGGTGTGGGTGGCAGCGAGGGGTGGCAGAGCCCCCACTGGCATGGGGAGCTGTGCAGCACAGCCTGGCCAAGAGCTGCACCAGCCAAAGGCAATTAACTGTCTAGGGAGAGGTTTAGCTGATGAGGAAAGCTTGGAGCCTCTGAGAGCACTCCAGGTGGTGGTGGCTGGGCAAGATGCTGCCCCAGCAGAGATGCAGAATGCAGGGCTCTGCCTGAAAGTGCACCTAAAAAACACATCTGAATTTCACAGCTTTGCTTTAAAATGGAACCACGGGGTCCCCATCACCACCGTCCTCAGCAGGAGGTGTGGAAGACAAGCAGTGAGGCTGCGGCACACCAGGACACCCCATCCTGAGCTGGAGGAGGGCTGGGGAGACCTGGCATCTCCCAGCTCCCACCCTCTCCTCGAGCCTGGTTTCCAAGCAGGAGGGTTTAAATGCCTTTTATGTTGTGACTCAAACGATGAAAGGCCCGAAAATGGGACTAACAAAGATGAGTTGTACTTCAGAATAAAAAAACCCGTGAAAGCAGCAGATGCTGTCATAGGAATAAATTGTATCAACAGCGATCAGATGGGAAGTGAAAAGTCAGAACGGAGTTGCTCCCTCTTTCCCGTTTCCAGCAAAAATTTCTGGGTCCATGAATTTAGCCAGAATCAGGTAGGATGAAAGGCTTTGTCTGACAAGGCATTTCAAAGCATCCAGGAGCCTCTGGAGAAGATGTGGCCACTTGGACAGGGAAACGGAGGCCCTCAGTTTTAATGAGCATTTCAGTTGCCTTCCTTTATCCTTCTGCCAAGATCTCCCTTCCCCCCCTAAAAAACTCGGTTTCTGCTGTTTGTGATATGTTCTAACTTCGCAAGATGTGCATTTAAGCAACACGAGGCGAGGAGGATGAGGGTAAAACAACCCTGTCACTCCATAGAGCCCGGGCTGCTGGTTCCTGCCATAAACACCTCCCTGCTGCAGCCAGCCCGGCTGCTGCCAGGTCACCATCTTTCAGCATCTCCCGTTCCCTTCCCAGCCCCTGTAACGATTTCCCATCTCCCCGTCTCCCCTTTCTGCTGCGCCTGGCTCTCACGCGGGCTATAATTAATAGAAATTAGACTGTTGAGCCCTTGCAGCCCCCATCCCATAATTACCTGGCCTCGCTGCGTTCGAGGCCCCGAGCTGGGCGGTGAGCTCGCGAGCCACCGGCGACGGCCGCGCATCCCCTTAACAAGCTATTTTTATTAAGCTTTTAATGCAGGCACTCGTGTGGCGCTGGGGGATGTGCAGCCTCTCCACAACGTCCGCTCCCAGGGGGGCACGCGGGGGGATATTTTGGGATGAAATGTTGGCACCGGAGCTAGACAAAGCAGGATATTAGCAAAGTGCCGTGTCCCGAGCACGTTCACGGCTCCCATTAATTCCCAGCTTCCTCCAGCCGCTCGACAGCCAACCGTACAGATTTCAGGGGCTTGGCAGAGCGTTGATGCTCAGCCAGTGGTGACCCCCCACCCTGGTCCTCAGCTCCCCCCACAAGAGCCGTGCAGGAGCGGAACAGTGCCCGACATCTAAGCGGGCGCACAGCATCTCCTCACCAGCTCATTAAACCTCCTAACGACCCCCGTGAAGGCGCTGGGCGGCCCCGCGTGATGGGCAGAGCACAGCTATTCACACCGCTCTGCTTTTATCGCTGTGCTTTTCTCGAGCTGGTAAAAAGTTCACTGCAAAGCACAGGAGAGGTCTCTGAAAGGCAGCTGCACTCAGGACCCAGCGTGCTGGCACACATCTCCACCGGGAACGGGGCTCTGCCCGCGCCTGTGACGCTCGCTTGGCTGCCCACCCGCTGGGATGTTCACTTGGAGGGCTCGCAGCATCACGCGCCCGCCCCGAGATGAGGCCGAGGGCCTGGGGAGAGGTGCTGCTGCCCATTTCGGGTGCAGGAGAGAGACCTAAGGCTGCGGGCTGGGCTCCAAATGACGCCATCACTTTTTTGGGAGGAGGAGGAAGAAAATGTGACAGAGCCGGTGGCTTTGATGCCTGCCCGTCAGTCTCTTTCCCCCCTGCTGCAGACAGAATAATGTGTCGCCAAATGTGGAAGAAGGTACATGACAGGCTCCAATTTGCCCTCTTCTCCACCAAACACAAGGACATCCAGTAAATCTGAAATGCAGAAAGACTGCAAAAGGATGAAAGGGAGCCCACACCGCATGGCACGTAATTGGCTTGTGGATCTCGGAGGCACAGGACACCGCTGGGGTCGGGACCTCAGCAGGATTACACGTTTACAGAGCTAATGCTCTCCCTATTAGCCACGCCAGCATAAAACCACTGCAGAAGGGCCCTTCACCTCCCTCTTTGGGCTGTCATCTGCTCCCTGCTCCAGGCAGGCAAAGGTCCAGCCAGTACACATCTGGTTTTCTGCAGCCTCTGCTGGTTTTTGCCTGTCCTGTGGATGGAGGCTGGATGGTGAGGCAGCAGAGTGTGCACCGAGAGCCTGGGCAGCTGTCACTTTGCTCTTGCATCTCACATTTGCTCTGTTCTGTCTGTATTTCTGATCCTAACAAAACTCTCTGTAGGTCCCAGCCAGCAGCTGGCAGGGAAACGAGCTGGTGAATCTGCTTTAGCTACCTATGAGCTCCTTCAGCATTTGATACCGATCAGCTGCTGTTCATCTGGGGTGGGTTTTGTCATTTCATCTGCAATTGTTTTGCTGTAAAGCGCCTCGGAGGGTTTGCTAGCCTGTTTTACAAAGGACACCGTTCTTATTACTACTGTGAATGAACTACTTTGCATTTCTGTGAATGAGAAGTAAAACTTGTCACCTCAGGACAAAAAGGGAGTGGAAGTATCTGATGATCCCCTGAGAGCCTCAGACAATCCACTAAGCCCAAGTCATCCTGGGTTTCTCTTTCCTCGGGGGCAATTGGAATTATTAGTCCCTTCTCAAGGACCTCAAGATCTCCCTGTCCTTTGCCAATTCCTGTCCCAGCTTTGCTGCAGGCTGCTGGCACATCACACTGGAGCCCTGTCCTGTGGTCCTATGCCAGGGATCAGCAGAGGATGCCTCGTGCCTTCTGGGGTCAGGATGGCAGCACCAGGAGCTGGTGAAGCCCCCAGCCGTGCCTGAAATCCTGCAGTATCTATGCATGCTGCAGTCAGGGTGTCCCCTGGGCCACGCTGTCCTCTCCCAGAGGAGCAGAAGCAGCCTGGTGTCTGCTGACACCTCCAGCTGTGGCAGGACCCAAGGACTTGACTCAACCATCTGCAAAGGCAGATGTGTCATTTCCATCCGGCCTGCCTCTGCTTCAGGAGGGTCCCAGTGGCTTTTGAGACACTGGTCCATCACACGTGATGGATTGAGACACAGAGACACAATAAACCCTCTGGCAGCAAAGAAAGGAGAATCAGAAAAAGATTATCTCTTCTTCCTGGTATCCAGGGATAGGACACATGGGAATGCTTCAAAGCTGCGCCAGGGCAGGTTTAGACCAGACATTAGGAAGCATTTCTTTACCAAGAGGGTGGTCAAACCCTGGGACAGGCTTCCTGGGGAGCTGGTCAACAC
This sequence comes from Merops nubicus, assembly GCF_000691845.1. Taxonomy (NCBI): domain Eukaryota; kingdom Metazoa; phylum Chordata; class Aves; order Coraciiformes; family Meropidae; genus Merops; species Merops nubicus. The sequence goes on along the minus strand of NW_008584116.1, from coordinate 9,512 downwards.
CCCAAGCCTGTCAGTGTTTAAGAGACAGTTGGACAATGTCCTTAGTAACAGCTTTTAACTTCTGGTCAGCCCTGGTGTGATCAGGTAGTTGGACCAGAAGATACTTGTAGGTCCCTTCCAGCTGAAATGTTTATTCTATTCTATTCTATTCTATTCTATTCTATTCTATTCTATTCTATTCTATTCTATTCTATTCTATCCATCTGCCTCCAACCCTATGCAAGCAGCAGCCCAGCCTCTGAGCTAGCTAATCTCTCAAACACTGGCTTTTAGGCTCTGCAGGGAGGTACCAGGCTTGGG
>NW_008584116.1:637-9181 GCF_000691845.1 Merops nubicus | reverse complement strand
GCCCCCGTGCCCCCAGCCGCAGGACCGGCAGCATCCCACTGCAGCTGTACGCCAAGGGCATCGCTGCAGCAAGCTGGGGTTAGGCAGAGCAGACTACATGGGGAAAACACACTCTACACTCCCTCTGTTTCTGCATGTTAGTCCTGAAACAAGCATTTCAATTAAACAAGTTTCTCTAGCTGAGTTTCCATCCTACAGCCACTTCCACCGTTGGCCTCCTTTCCCCCCCCCCCCTCCTTTTTCTTTAGCTCAAGTAGCAGGAGGAGGAGATGCAGACGCAGAGACGAGTGCTAATTAAACAGGGAGTTCCACATTAGGGTAGAAATCCTCTGGACCAGCATAAACCCTGCCAATTCCTGTATTTATATATTATTTTTTCAGTACAATTGTAATTTCCAGTGGTGCCTCCAGCACCAGGAGAGGGTTCAGGGGCTGCTCTCGGAGAGGATTAGTGCGCTGGAAGCATTATTACTTTCCTTCGCTGTGAATTCAGGAGTGATTCCCTGATGGCTGCACTCTATATAGAAGTGAATCGGTGCTAATTTGTTTTTGAGGATCACACATCCACCAACATGTGAAAGACAATCCTGCCTCTCAATGTATATTTCCAGTCAGTGCTACAGCAAACAACGAAAAATAAGCAAGAAAAGGAAGCCAGACCTCCCTCGTCTGGAAAGCCAGAGCTGGAAAAGAGAGGACTTTAGGGGTTTTTTTTTATGCTGGTGTGAGTTGGTGCTGCAGCTTTCCAGGGCTGGTTTGGGTTTTGGCTGTGCTGCCCGTGGTGATGGGCAGCAGGGTCTTTGGGCATCCTTTTCATGGAAAGCCTCAGGGATGCCACGTCAGGCAGGATGGCAAAGAGACTGAGCATAAGTCTTTATCTTCTTCTTTCTTTTTTCATCTTTTTTCTTTCCTCCTTTTAAATCATCTTGGAGTTTAACGGCGAGAGAGGAATAAATAAACTAATTGAATCTGTAGTGATGGAGGGGCTGGGCACCTGGCAGGAGAGCAGCCACCCCGCCACCCATCCCTCCTCTCTCTGTTTGTGTGGTTCAGAGGGACGTGGTCCGTGGGGAGATAGCAGAGCCGGCTGAAATGGAAGACAAAGCTATTGTTTCAAACAGAGTTATTGATTTCTACATTATTACACTATGAAATTTATGGTCTGGTTTCAAACTGCAATAGGACTTAATGACCACCATCCAGAAACTTCCAGGTGACCTTGCCCTCGACTTTGGTGGAGGAAGGTGAATAGCTCCAGATACCAGGTCAGCAAATGTAAAATGAGCCTGCAACATCCTACAGGGCTTGATTTTGGGGTGCTGCTGGCCCCAGGTCTCTGCCCTGAGCTTTAGCTCACAGCAGACTCCAAGCTGTTTGACAGAAGTGATGCTGGAGGGGAAATTGGACCTTCTCAGCTGCAGACAAAAGCTACTTCTGATGTTAAGCTACATTTTGCTCCTTGTGAAGCACCATGATGCCCTCAAAGCTCCTGAGTATGGTTCACCATCCTTAAGTGCCTACCCAGCACACCCTGGCTGACCACAGGTTTGCTCTGGTTGGTCACCTCTGGAGAAATGCAAACATAGGGGCTCAGGGATGGCTGAGGAGCAACAGAAGAGGAGGCAACATAGCCCAGAGCAAGAGAAATATGGGCAGTGCCCACAAAGCAGGCAGCTGCCTGCAAGGGGCATGGCCCATTCCTGGTGGCAGCTGGTTCTCCCATCCCAGTAGCACAAGGAGGATTTGCTTTTTAATGCTGGGGCTACCAAAGTGGGGTCAGGATGAGGTTTAGACTAGTTACCACGCGAGATACCAATGACACAGAAGGGTTTGTAGGGGCTAGGATACTCCCAAGTCTAAAGTTTTTTTCCTGGCTTTTCTTTAACAGGTGCTTCCTGATGCATCTTTTGGCACCAGGCTCTTCCCAAAGCTTTCCTTAGCAATATTCCTTCCAAATTTCCTTGTATGCTTCTTCCTCTGGGATCAGTCTTTCTACTTGCCAACAATTTCCAGCTGCTGGAGAGGGATTTTTTCTTGTAGTATCTTCTCCCTGGAACATCCCTGACGCTGCACCCCGAGCTAAAGTCGTGTGAAGCCAGTAGCCTCCAAGCTCATCTTCTGCCTCGGAGGTCATAATTGCCATTAAATCACAGCTTGCCTAACCAAATTATGCAAAACCGAAATTATCTCCAATGATTTTTATGTTGCTGAAATGTTCCAGAACTGCCGGGGTGATGACTGGGGGATTGGGAGCAGCTGTCACTCCATCAGAAACCATAACTCCAAACAGCTGGGATCTGTCAGTTATTTATGACACCGTTTGAAAAAAAAAAAAAAAGGAAGAAAAAGAAGAAGATGAAGGTGGATGGCTGGTTGCCACTCTCCAGCTGAAAGGCAGCTCGTGCAGAAAGCAAAGCCCCGTGCTGTGTCCTGGTGCTGGGAGCTGCAGCTGATGTTGCAGGGAGCAAACCCAGCGAGGATGCTCCTGGTGCCGAGCGCCGCAGGACCGCGGGGCAGCACCCAAAGGGCTTTGCAGAGAGGCTCAAAGCAAGCTGCTGCTCGCCAGGGAATTGAGTCTTTGTGACAGGAAGGATGGGATTGTTTATTTTATCCTCTGTGTTGCCAAAAAAAAAAAAAAGAAAAAGAAAAAGGAAAAGAAAATCCCTGCAGCTCCTAAGCACAGGTCTGCCACCGCTTTGTCGAACCGTCCCAGATCTGAAGTTTTGCTCCTGGCTCGTGCCCAGCTGCTGTTGCTGCTCAGGCCTTGCCTTTCGTCGTCCTTCTCTTGGCACATGAAATCGTGAACATCTGAGGCTTCTTTTTCTCCCTAAACAGCAGTTTCTCTCTATGGTGGTGCGAACATCCCATTCTGAGTTAGTTCCCAAGTTTCAAAGTCTGTTTTTCCCCAGGGGTCATAGTCATGTCTTCGTGCCCCAGATCACTCGGGGTGGATTTAGAAAGCATCCTTTGATAGATCCAGGGTGTGAACGGGGCAGGGACGTCTCTCTCTGGAGCTCGTTGACATCGTTGACAGTGGTGGTGTTACACCAAGTGTGAATTTGGCCTCAGAAGAGGGTGAGTGATGAGTAAGCTTCTGGTTTTTTGATAATCCCAGCTGCGAGCAGAAACCAGATGCTTTGTCCCCACTTGTAGCTCGCTCTGGTTAAGTATTATTATTTATATTATGTAGTAGCTACACATAGTGTTTTATGGCAGTAAAGATACATAAATCAGCAACCAGAAGACGAGGGCTTTGCTCTAAAGAGCTTATAAATCTAGCAGCTTGAGCAGCACCGGTAATGGACACAGTAAGCAGGCAGTCAAGTTGCATGTAGACATGAGCTAAGATGGGTCTCCCAGAGCAGATGGCGGTTTAGGAGAGATTTGAAAGAGAAGCAACCTGCTCCATCCTCAAGACCAGATCCTGCTGGAGAATTAGAGGGGCTGTGACCCACATAAGCTCGTCCGGGTGGAGAGATGAAAGCGTCCACCTAAGAAAAGCAGCTCAAAAGAGGGTAGGGGCAGGGGGTGGAGAGGGCTCACGGCAGGGCTGCGTTTTGGGGACCTCTGCAGATGCATCCCCCCCGGGGCTGAAGCATCGATTCTTGTCCTAAGTGATTTCTTCCCCTGGAGCCTGGGGCTCCTAATGAAAATAAGTAGCATTACATCTTCCTAAATAAACCAAGGCTCTGCCTTGCTTCAAGATACTGTAAAGCATGAAAAGCCTTAAAAAAGCAAGAGAACTGCTGGCACAGGTACACCCTGCTCCCTGGATCGAGCAGCGCCGTGGGGCCGGGCTGCCCGCCGAGCAGTGCCGAGGCCAACGTCCCTGCTGCAGTGGCAGAAAAGTGCCCCAGCCCTTTGAACCTTCCCCTCCTGATCCGGGGTATCAAATCAGCCTTCTTTTATTTATTTCTTCCTGTGCTGGCAGCGGCCCGGGAGGAACCTGCTCTGGGCTGGAGGAGCTGTGCAGTGTCTGGCCGAGGATGCTGGCTCCGGGCGTCTGCATTCTTCTGGCCGCTTTCAGCTCCTGCAGAAATTGAGGCTTCACGCTAAATGCATTACACTGTATAACAATTAATCCCGTGCTACATATAGAAAGTCCTTACTCATCAATAATGCATGCGGGAGGAGTGATTTTCACTCTCAGTAATAAGGCTAAGACAATGGAAACAAGCAGGTAATGGAGAACATTTATAACGATGTTAATCTAATAATGAGTCTAATGCTGTTAAAAGTAAGACTGCAAACTGGACGCAGCCAAAGATGAATTATTTCAAGCATTCATTAACTGATGCCTAATTAATGCCCAATTAGAGACATGCTGCATGGGAAATGGTTTGGACACTCGGACGAATTCATTCCAATCACTGGAACCTCAATCAAAAGCAGGAGGTGGCAGAAGGCCACAGCGAGCAGAAGCTGGGGTGACACGGCACATCAGTGGGAGAAAGCCAGGAGATAAACACCCCCTTGCTGGTTTTGTCCCTGTCAGCAGGGCTTTGTTTTTGTTCACCTCACCAGCAGGTTTCTGTAGGATTTTTCTGTGCTGCTTTTGAAGCTCTCCCTCCCTGGTGAGCTCTGACACACGTGCTGGTGACCCTCCATCTGCCTCAAAACCTTTACAAGATGAAGTCGAAAGGGCTGCATCAGAATAACAAGTTTAACAAGTTAAGCAGGGTCTAACTCTCAGGGGAGCCAGGCTGGGACCTCCAGGGAAGCTCCCACGGTGCTTTCCTGCCTGGGAAGCCCAGGGAGACCAAATGTGTCCCGGCTGTCTCATCCCAGTGGGGCTGGGCTGCTGGCCATGGTGACATTGGTGTTAGCAGCCTCAGGAGCTTCATGGCTTGATGACCACAGACTCTTTGTTTCTTGGGGCTCTCATTCTCTGATCTAAACTGTGACCAGGCCCAGGGCATCCCAGGAGCAGCTTCTCACAGCATTAGGCAATTGGCAGGTTTTATGGATGTGGAGGGAAAGCATTTGTGATGAGGCCATGTGCCTTAAGTGCATCCACTGAGGAGTCTATAGATTTCCTCCCTTTCCAAGTCCAGCCCACCTAATTATTACCTCACCCCCGAGACGCAGCATGTAGGTAGAAAGACATCCCTGCCTTTTCTTCCTACCATCCTACGCTTGAAGCTTGAAGCTGAGAACCTGTAACACCCCAGACTATCCCCACTGCCATCCACAACCGTGGGGATCGCATCTCCCCCTCCAGAGGAACTCCAGCCATTATCTCACAAACGCCTCTTAACTAAAGAGACAGACCACGTTCTCTCTGACCTTTACCTCTGGAGTTATCCCTGCAGGCAGGGAACTGTTAAACACCACGCTCCCTTTCGGCAGGAGCCTCTACCTTGGCTGTGCTCCAGGGAGACCCGGGCTGCCTTCGTCCATCGCCGTGTGTCGCTAACAGCCGCCTGTCATCACCATCCCCATTCGTGAAATCCTGGATGCTCCCAGATCCCTGCCCGGCTCCACCTCCCGTCAGTAATCCTGTTAGCCTGGCAACTGTTGTGTCATGGAAGAGCGCATAAAACTGTTGTTTGGAAGCAATATGTAATCTTCCAACCTGCTGCTTATAGCTGGGAGATGGTTTATTGATTCAGACCCTTGTGATTTGGTATTTGCAATAACAGACTCTGCATGTGGGAGATCGTCACCGAGCTTGTGCCTGGCAGGATTTTACTAATAAACCTAAGACCTATGGGAGGCTTTGTACCTCAATGTCACCGAGGTGAGGTGGGGAACGTGAAGCCGTCCCACCTTGGCGAAGCACTTCTGTGAGTGAGAAACCCAGCAGAATGCATCTGCAAAGGTAGCTTTATCTTCACCAGCCTCCTCTGGCACTGGGCTGATCACAGGATCCGCGGGATGCCGCCGGCTCCCAGGCTGGGCTCGCACAGGGAGGGCTCCAGCTCTGGCAGGGAGTGCTCGGCGCTCCCACCACAGCCCGTGGTGCTCCCAGCAGCACAGCCCCTCTCTCAGCACAACGGCAGGACAGCAAAGCCAGGACTTGGAGAACGTTCCTTTTCCTGCACAGCCGTAGGAGTTGTCGCGCATGAAACGTTCCCGACTCACAGCCCCTTCCTGGCAGCGGCGCAGGAATGAGACATCCCTCCTGGTAGCCGATGCTTCACTGCTGAAGGGCACTGCCTGGAAGAAGTTCTCCCTTCCTCATCGCAGCCAAGGCTTGGTCCAACGCTTTGACTAGCAATGCCATTTTTTTTTTCCTATTAACAGCCCAGTCAGAGATGACTGCCTCTTACTGGTGATTTATGGAGAGTCTGAATAACCCAGTTTATCTAAAAACGCAACAACTTTGCCTTGAAAGGATGGGTCCAGATGGACGGGTCACCTGCTGTTAACTAAACAGTAATAGATCTCCATACCAGGCAAAAGACAACAGTAACCATGGAATTATATGTCAATTAATAAGAACACAGTGACTTTTTATATTTTTTTGCCTCCCACTTGTATTCAGCTGTAGGTGCGGAAAAGAGGGACTGTAAAAGTCCAAGGGGTCCAAGCTCACGGACTAGCTGGTGACAACGACGTGGAGTAATTAGAAATGAACTCCACTTCCACTCTCGTTTTTCAGATTATTACAGGCTGAGTGCAAGGCGAGGACTCGTGGGCAGGATGGCACCAGCAGCTGTATGCTGCTCCCATGTTACTCCTATCCTCTGTAAAGTCCAGAGGCAGAATTCATTAGACATGAACAAATTCTGTGTGTAAGAGGAAAAAGCCAAATCTAGGAGGAAAATCTGAATGAGAAATGACAAGTCTGGTGCAATGAGTCTGAAAAGCCACTCGGCACAGAAGGAATAGCCTGAAAGCAAGCCTGCTGCGAGGAGCGGGGCGGAGAGAGCCGGGCAGGGGAGGGATGGGGACTGCCCTGCCCACCGGGACTGCCCTGCCCACCAGGACTGCCCTGCCCACCGCTGCTCCTCCACAGCGAGAAAGCCCCGCTCACAAGCCCTTACTGTAGCATTAGAGGATGCAATATGCTTTGCCACAGGACATCCATTTAAAAAAATATGTCTGAGCATCCCACTTCCAAACGGAGTTTTCAGCTCAGCCTTTTCCACCGACTGCTGACAGCGTGTTTTCCTGCAAATCACTTGGTTTTCAGGGCAGATGGTGGTGACCAAAAACAGTAGTAAAAGGAGATGGTGGGGATGGGTCTGTGCCCCTGGGGGAGCTGGGTGTGCTGTGCAGATGTGTAGGTTTAGGTGATTTGCAGGGAATTACTGCAGCTCTGTAGCTTTTCCTCTCGGGTACGGACGCGCGGGTGACTGAAGAGGCGCGTTACAGGAGGGGTGCACACCCACGAGGGTTTGCACGTCCTCGGTTTGCCCTCGTGCCTCTGCACCACGGCATTTCCTCCAACTGTGCCGCCCACCTGCAGGCAAGGGGCTCTGCTGCCTGCACTGCCAGCTGGAATTCTCCTTGAGGAAGTTTTTCCTGCCTGTTTCGGGCTGGGAGCACAAGGGCCTGCCTGTTGCAGGCAGGGTGAGGAGGCAGGGACTGTTCCATAGCTCACGTTTATGGGTGATGAGCCCACTCCTCACAGCCACGTGGGTAACTCAGGAGCAGAGAGGAGGGCTGATGAACTGGGAGCATTTTTCACCTGGAACAGGTGGGTGGGGAGGTGCCCGAGTCCCCGCTGATACCTCTCTCCCCTCTCTCTGCACAGGGGGGTTTGCAGAGCTGCTGCTGGTGCTACTGGGGCTGAAGGTGCCTGGTGCCCTGGGCTGTCCCACCGACTGTGTGTGCTACCCGTCCCCGATGACTGTCAGCTGCCAGGCTCACAACTTCGTCACCATCCCCGAGGGCATCCCTGAGGACAGCGAGAGGATCTTCCTCCAGAACAACCAGATCACCTTGCTGCTGCGGGGCCACTTCAGCCCCTCCATGGTCACGCTCTGGATCTACTCCAACAACATCACCTTCATCGACCCCAACACCTTCGATGGGTTTGTCAACCTGGAAGAGTTGGACCTGGGGGACAACCGCTACTTAAGGGCTTTAGCTGCAGACACTTTCCAAGGGCTGGTGAAACTCCATGCCTTGTATCTGTACAAGTGTGGGCTGAGCTCCCTCCCCAGTGGGATATTCGGTGGCCTCCACAACCTGCAATACCTTTACCTGCAAGACAACCATATCGAGTTCCTTCAGGATGATATTTTTGTTGACTTGGTTAACCTCAGCCATCTTTTTCTCCATGGAAACAAGCTCTGGAGCCTCCATCAGAACACATTTAGGGGACTAATAAACCTGGATCGGCTGCTCATCCATCAAAATCAGCTGCAGTGGATTCACAGGCGGGCTTTTCACGACCTCCGAAGATTGACCACCCTTTTCCTGTTCAATAACAGCCTCTCGGAGCTGCATGGGGACTGCCTGGCTCACCTGGGAGCCCTGGAGTTCCTCAGGCTGAACGGGAACCCGTGGAGCTGCGACTGCAAAGCCCGCTCGCTCTGGGAATGGCTGCACAGGTTCAGAGGCTCCAGCTCCAGCGTCATCTGCGAGTCCCCC